>NC_064615.1:713794256-714097286 GCF_023898315.1 Schistocerca nitens
GAATCTACTCTGTAGGAATCAACATGGTTTCCGGAAACAGCGATCGTGTGAGACCCAACTCGCTTTATTTGTTCATGAGACCCAGAAAACATTAGATACAGGCTCCCAGGTAGATGCTAATTTCCTTGACTTCCGGAAGGCGTTCGATACAGTTCCGCACTGTCGCCTGATAAACAAAGTAAGAGCCTACGGAATATCAGACCAGCTGTGTGGCTGGATTGAAGAGTTTTTAGCAAACAGAACACAGCATGTTGTTATCAATGGAGAGACGTCTACAGACGTTAAAGTAACCTCTGGCGAGCCACAGGGGAGTGTTATGGGACCATTGCTTTTCACAATATATATAAATGACCTAGTAGATAGTGTCGGAAGTTCCATGCGGCTTTTCGCGGATGATGCTGTAGTATACAGAGAAGTTGCAGCATTAGAAAATTGTAGCGAAATGCAGGAAGATCTGCAGCGGATAGGCACTTGGTGCAGGGAATGGCAACTGACCCTTAACATAGACAAATGTAATGTATTGCGAATACATAGAAAGAAGGATCCTTTATTGTATGATTATATGATAGCGGAACAAACACTGGTAGCAGTTACTTCTGTAAAATATCTGGGAGTATGCGTGCGGAACGATTTGAAGTGGAATGATCATATAAAATTAATTGTTGGTAAGGCGGGTACCAGGTTGAGATTCATTGGGAGAGTCCTTAGAAAATGTAGTCCATCAACAAAGGAGGTGGCTTACAAAACACTCGTTCGACCTATACTTGAGTATTGCTCATCAGTGTGGGATCCGTACCAGATCGGGTTGCGGAGGAGATAGAGAAAATCCAAAGAAGAGCGGCGCGTTTCGTCACAGGGTTATTTGGTAACCGTGATAGGGTTACGGAGATGTTTAGCAAACTCAAGTGGCAGACTCTGCAAGAGAGGCGCTCTGCATCGCGGTGTAGCTTGCTCGCCAGGTTTCGAGAGGGTGCGCTTCTGGATGAGGTATCGAATATATTGCTTCCCCCTACTTATACCTCCCGAGGAGATCACGAATGTAAAATTAGAGAGATTCGAGCGAGCACGGAGGCTTTAAGACAGTCGTTCTTCCCGCGAACCATACGCGACTGGAATAGAAAAGGGAGGTAATGACAGTGGCACTTAAAGTGCCCTCCGCCACACACCGTTGGGTGGCTTGGGGAGTATAAATGTAGTAGATGTAGAATTGAAATCTCTCGGGAGTAGGAACTTGAATGTATGCTCACTAGAAGCAAGGCACATTTGCTCCAAAGTATTCGAATTTCGTCACAAATGCATCGTTGTCAGACCGGTAGCACTGATCAAGAGAAAGTTGCGGAGAATTCTGAGTGGAACGCAGTAGCTGACCTTGCGGCTATGTCGAATGCGGAATTTTCGGACTGTGACGAGTAATTCAGTCAGACAACGAGCGCGAAGGCGAAACCGCAGCATAGCGCCACGTAGAATCTGCAGGCATGGCAAGACGCAAAGTTAGGGAGAGTAGCGGAGCACACTCACGAACAAAACGTCACAGAACGATAGAACCGCTTTCGTCTAGTCCTAGAGGTATTAATGGAAGATCTCAATTTGAGGTCCTTATTGCGATTCATGCAGGAAGCGGAACGGAAGAGGCAGGAAGTGGAGGAGAAGAGGCAGGAGAGAGAGAAGATAACCTCAAAGGAGATGAAGGAGATGCAGAAATTAGTCACTAGGGAGACGAAGGAGATACTGATGGTAGCTGAATAGCTTGGTGAAAGTATAGAGCAAGTTGAGAAGGAAGTCGGGGGTGTTAAAGAAGATGTAGAAAGCGTCAAGAAAACATCGACAGAGACGCAAGAGGTTTCGGACTAGTCAAAATGCGATGCCAGGGCGGCTAGATTAATAGTTAAAGGTGCAAGAAAGGACGCTCTGTTAGCTAAAGAACAAGAAAAACAGGTCAAAACCGAAATGTGGAAAACCAAAAAGCTGCTCGCCACGCTCCAGCAATGGGGAGGAGGGATCGTGCAGGAAACACAAGAAAATAATTAGCGATAACGTGAAGCGTATCGACTAGATGAAGAACAAACAGGCAGAAATATCAGAGGTTAAAGGAGAGCAGGCTCGAATCACCTCATAGCAAAACGAGCTAGCAAAGGACGTCCAGCAAGCACGTCAGCGGATTGCGCAATTAGAATCATGGTCTGGTACGGCAGCACTCCCGCAAGATCACGGAGGGAGAGAAGAGCATGTATTACGACATTTCGATGCGCAGTAGGACGCTACAACACTAGCAGAAAGGTGAATACCGCAGGAGAACCCACCAGCTGCCATAGGTCGCACGACAGAGAGCGCGCCGTCGTTGGCGCAAAGTATGTTAGAAACGGAACCAGAACACAATTGTGTACGCCTTCGGCGGTCGGAAACATTACTCCGTGAATCTGACGACACAAGAGGAGGTCTTAACAACATCCAAGGATCGCTGGGACATCGATTTATGGGGACACGTGCCGCAGAAACAAGAGAAAATTTGTTCGCAGGAAATGTCGAAACATTCGACTATAAATATTTCTTATACAGTCAAGATTTCCAAATGTACAAGGGGAATAACAATACGTTATATCCATAAAGTTAGATATGTTGCGGAACATACGCGCAGTGTTGCTGAGAACTGTCGCTCATACAAAGAGTTCAAAGACGCGTTCCTTAACACATATTGATCGTAGGACAGGCAAGAAAGAACCAAGCAGGAGATTATGCCGGGCAGAGAAAGAGCTGGAAGCGTCAGGATTCCGTAGTCCGGTGAAGTTCTTTGAGCCGCTAGTTAAGAAGAATCGATTTTTGGCTCATCCGTACAGTCACAAACAATCAGGCGCTGTTGCATCAAACGACCTTTGCACTACCAACAATTCCTCATCAGAAGGTGCAATGATTCCATTGATTCATTCAAGGGCGCGCTACGCGAATTAGACTATGTCAAAGAAACACAAAATGCAAGAGACAGGAACAGAGACAATGACTGCTGCTGGAAAGGCTCGTGAGAAAGGAACGACTACTGTCGAAATGGGAGAAATTATCGGTCACAGGAAAACAATAACTCGACACAAAGAGGTAGTCGAGACTCTTACAACGATAATTACAACGAACGGCAAAACGGAAACTGGACAGAACAACGAAATCCAAACCACTTCCAGCGGTATACTGGAGAACCACAGCAACAGAAAAACAACTGTGAGAACAACGGTCAATGTGAGAAAGATAATCAAAGAGATCATCATATCCAGGTTAGATCGCCCAACCTGTCACAGGGGAAACGTAGCAGAAGTCTGACGCTCAGCTGCTGCGGACACAGCTCAAGACAAGGCCGCAGGAACTGTCGGAACGAGAAACATCAACATGGTAGAATATGAAGGCACAAGACTTGTAGAATAGGAGATTATAGTAATTCAGTTAGGTTAGAGTCAATTTGTACATAGACTTCCATGGATTAGCAAATTCTAGGTTGTACTGTGTGGCACAGCCTATATCATCTATTTATTCAGGTTCTGTAATTGATGTATTTGTCATTGACGTTTATTAGCTTATGGTACCACTGCTTGAGGAACGTGATCAAGTGGGCAACCACATTGGTTTCTCATTCCCTTCCAGCAGACATCATCTGCATCGTGCCTGACAGTGCACCAGACTGACAATTGATGCCGTGTCAAGATGATAACAACCCAGCTACCTTACTGATGCTGCCATAGGACCAGAGCCATCCGCTGTTGCTCCTACATCAAGGGTTGTTTGAAGGGCGACCCTCACTCTGGCGCAACCTCACTGCACTTTGATGCCTCAGCCAGTCCAGAGAAGGTTTGTGTGTGTGTGTTTAGTGCCATGTTCAATCTCTATGCCTTTGTATTTGTAAAGTGTCTCCCCAGGGACCCTTGTGGAGGGAGCAAAAGGATGTTTCATGACTCAGATTCTCAAGTAATTCTGTACATTTTCTTGTGAAAGTGATCTAATTCTTGATACAACTGATCTACTGTAAATAATCCAACAAGCATTTATGTAAATTCGACTTGAAAAGCTTGAGTTTCAAATGTCTTGTAGGTAAAAGAAACAACATTACACTGTCCTAGGAAATAAACACAAGAGATGACACATGTTACTTGCTTGTTTCGGTTTTGAGAATGAGTGAGTTTTTTAAGTTATAATTATTGTATGTTAATGTACGAGGCCTGTTCAGAAAGTAAGCTCCGATTGATTGCCAAATTGAAACCACAGTGAACATCAGAAATGTTTTACTTGTAACAATTAGCTACACCTTTCAGCTACTTCTCTACGTAGTCGCCGTTCTGACTTAGACTTTTGTCATAGCGTTGTACCAACTTTTCAATAGCCTCATCATAGAAGGCAGCCGCCAGTGCTTTCCGCCAATTCTCCACGCTGGCCTACACCTCGTTGTCTGTGTCAAAATGTTGTCTTCAAAGACAGCGGTTCATGTGACCAGAGATGAAACTCAGGGGGAGACAATTGCGGACTGTATTGCGGGTAATCTAACATTTCCATTTGAAAACGATGCAGGAGTATCTTCATTGCCCCTGCAGAATGCGGCTGAGAATTGTCTTGAAGAAGAAACAGCACGACAGTTATGTAATGTTAGCTGCATAGCTTCAGGCGAAATTTCTCACCAGGCCCTCGTACTTGGCGGCAGACACTATTTTCTAGACATCTTTACGCACTCACTGCGAGCTCAGAAATGAGAAGAGCTACGTGATGCTAACTGGGGTTATACTAGAGACACTACCCAACACATCTGTGCAAAGCTTTATCGGATTTTCATAGTCGTTTCCATTTCGCGACCGATCGGAGCTTACTTTCTGAACGCCCCTCGTATTATGAACCTGAAACCTGATGTATGAATGAGCAGAGGTAAACCACTGAGGCAGAAAATGGTTCAAAATCCACAGAATTGTAATATGAGTGGGGACATTAGTCGTCTCTGATCTCATAAATTGTATGTGTGAGTAAAAATACTACTGCAAAGCCTTTATAACAGCTTAGCAATTATTTATCTGAAGGCTGTGGTGTGGCAGCGACCCTTCGATCCACATGAACCATACTACACTCAGAAATGTTCATCTGTACATAATGCAGGCATGCAGCTTTGTGTGAGTGAGTGATCCCTGAGGGGAAAGACATCAAGTTTGCATGTTTTCTATATGTGCACTCTTGGTTGGCTAAGTCGTCCCCAACATTCATGTCATCACTGTGAGATCTCAATACCATTTGATGATTTCCTGCATTCCATGGCACACACTGTGTCATTTTGAAGTGAGACAATATGCGTGCAGAAATCAATCGTGTTGGTGGTAGTGGTTGTGTGTGTGTGTGTAGGGGGGAGGGGGGGGGGGAGTGAGAGAGGACGAGTCACACTCTCACTATTTTTCATACTTAAGGCTACTCTTTACTGTCGATTTTACACCCGAGACATCACTTTTGTGAGACGACAAGAAGTTATCAACATGAGCTGGCACTGATGGGAGCATGTACGATGTTAATGCGTGCAGAAAACATATGTTGGCTCTCCTTCGAAAAGCGTTTCTGGAGTTGAGAACAAGCAGGCAGTTTCGTCACTTAAGAGTAGGGACTTGGAAGCCATATGGAGATATAAGGGAAGGGAACATCTCGAAGCACTTACTAGGGACAGAATGCTGGTCCCAAGAATATCTCGCACCAGTGTGCAGACAATGCTTTCGGCTGAAGAGCCGAAAAACTAAGTACCTGGATCTACCTGTTAGGTCCCTCTAGCCGCGGCAGGGCAGAGGTGCGAGACAAATTTAGACCTCCCAACCAACGCATTTCGACAGTGTCGTAAGCGCCGTTTGTGAACATCGAATCCTGCCTCGGGCATGGATGTGTGTGATGTCCTGAGGTTAGTTAGGTTTAAGTAGTTCTAAGTCCTAGGGGACCGATGACATCAGATGTTAAGTCCCATAGTGCTCAGAGCCAGGTTCGGTGTGGGACGGCGGTGGGGTGAGTGGACTGTTGTGAGGTTGTGAACCACTGAGGGCTACGGCGGGGACGAAGCCTCTCCGTCATTTCTAGGTACCCAGTTCCATACAATGCAATATTATAACAACATTTTAAATTTTTAAATCTAGTCGATAAGTGTATGAAATACTGAAAACCAAATTTTTGTTCCCCCTTGTTGCCTTTAGACAGACAAGCTGGAACTTGGTCTGTACCCCAGATTAGCCATTTAATAATACAGGGTGAATGAGCATAATGGCAGATATCTTTATATGTTGTACCTTAATATGTACACAGATCGGTATTAGGTTGTTTATCCCCCTGTCAGACAGTCTTTCCACAAACACGTCACGTAAATTTTTACCTGATGTTTTCTGCAGGGTTGTAATTGCACAAGAAAGTGCGCTATGTTTGCCAGTATAGGCTAATCCTTTTGCATCCACGCAGCCATACATCAACAACTGACCTGCTGACCAGGCACTAATTGCTTGTTCTTGCCACATTTTCTTGGAGGTATCTACCAACCTAAAACCACACTGCCCCTAACAGCTATAATTATTAGTCTACAAATGGTGCAAATACTGATGCAATGTTTTTCAGTACATTATTGTCCGACACCCACGAAAATATCCGCACTTATAGCCTTTAGACTCTGTATGTTCAAAAATGTTCAAATGTGTGTGAAATCTTATGGGACTTAACTGCTAAGGTCATCAGTCCCTAAGCTTACACACTAATTAACCTAAATTATCCTATGGACAAACACACACACTCACGCCCGAGGGAGGACTTGAACCTCCGCCGGGACCAGCCGCACACTGCATGACAGCAGCGCCTGAGACCGCTCGGCTAGTCCCGAGCGGCGCACTCTGTGTAAACAACAGACACTAATTTCGTGACATAGTTACTTACAGTAGCCGAAAGCCTGAAGAAAGTAAAACCTTTTTTATGGCGGAGAACCCATTAAAAATGTCTCTGTTAGCCCATCATGGACAGGGGACATCGACTGGCTAAGTAATTGTCAATGTCAACAAAAGTCACCAACAGCTGTTTAGATTAAGATGTTATTTTATTTTATTTTGAAGGTTGCACTAGTCGTTACACTAGTGTTTTTTTTTCGAAGACTTGATAGCAAAGTTGCTATCAAGTCTTCGAATAAAGCATTAGTGTAACGATTGAATTCACGCCATGCAGAGATTTATGGCTCTGTATGACATTTTCGTTCTGTTTGGAGAGATGCATATGGGGCCTGAAGATGGCATAATGAAATGCTGAAACTGGTAGCCTTCAAAATAAAATAAGATAACACCTTATATTAAACGGCTGTTGGTCAATTTTATTGACCTTGACAATTAAAAACTGTGTCAGTGTTGTGTAGAAGTAGACAGACCGCTTTTGGTAGTCGACAAACGAAGCTATCTCTGATGAAAGTAGCTACAGCAATACGATGAAAATAATTTTTCTGGTTTTCTTTTCAACCTGCTTTGATTAATGAACAGCCTCAGTAGGGTATAGCTGAGTCCGCGTTAAGTTGATCCCTGACAGCTGCAGTGGGCCGGGCGCGGTAGTTTCGCGAACCTACCTCAAGCAATAAACGGAATGCGATTTTGTAAACGTCTCTATGGCAACGCCTCAATGTTGTAACAGCTCTGTAGACGGCTACTGATTTCAGCTACAGCCGTTAGCGTCTCGCATTTGAAAGCTGACAACAGCGTTATGGGCTATCAGGGGTCTACTTACGCCGTCTCGACTATAGGAAAGTATGTACAACCAATTGAGAAAGTTTTCCACGTTCCTTTTGAGAGGTTTAGAGTTTGAAGTCGGCCAAGTTGGGTTCTGGCACCTAGATACCGATTATTATCTACCTGGATACCGATTATTATCTCTTTCTTTTCTCTGAGCCCCCCTGATAATTACATCCATAGCCGAAGTCCCCAATGCGTATTGTGTTAGGACTTTCGACGCGGCGGTAACTGGCTTTGTCATCAGTCTGGCTACCTCTGGCAAGAGTGGTGGTGGTCCACATGTCGACATCACTAGGTTATGAGAGGATGTGCTAGGCTAAACCTCGAATTGTCTACAGTTGGCGACAATGCTTCCTGCCGACACCTTAATAGTACTCAAGCAGTGTGGACTATGTGCCAGCACTGAAATCTACCTTCCCCCTTTGTCAACAAAATTACAACTCCATAGTTAGCTTCACAAATATGAGCGTTAGACACCCAAACAGCAGAAATGGTGTGAATTACAAAGGGTTCCACAAAGTCGTGAGGGGCACAAAATAATAATTACCCACAACACTGTGCTAAGAAATCTCTACCTAAGTTTTCATTGCCCTTATGAAACTAAACTGATGTTATTTAAGTGAAGATTCAAGAAGGCTCTACTTCTGTCACTTGACGTCACAAGATGTGTTGCACAGTACTATGCGCACAATCTAAGTAGGCAGACATAATTTATCTGATACCAGATGTTGACAATGGCTCATGGAGCTCTGCATAATTCTCCCTCGAAAAAAAAAAAAGCATAGCCCATACTGCGTCGCAACAGTGTTAATTATCTTTCCCAGCATCTTTTTTCTCCTATTAGTTTTCAGCCTTCTAGCAACCTTTACAATATGAGTAAAATATTCTAATATCTTGTTTCAGTTGCGTCTGCATAGCAGAGAAAGGATAATACCTAATAAGTAAACTTGTAGATACATGTTTTTACGTTATGTTTTTCTCTTTGTACATGCACTGCTACTAGTTCAACATAATATACCAAATATTGCAGTTGTTAAGTTCTGTTTACTTTTTCTACAGTGGTTCATCAATTACACGAGTATTTTACCTGTTTTTCATCAGTACTTACTACCTTGCTCGCTACTCAACACGTATCGTTTATCATGTAATACTTATGCGTTTCACTCAGGATTTGGAGAATCAGTGTTAAACCCTGTATACGTACGTTGTCATCAAAAATATGTTTCTTGTCGAACAGAAGTTGGCCCTCACCGATCTTTCCCATATCATTTTGACGTCAGCAGCTGCGAATTTTCGGTCTTCACAGTTTTTTTCCTCATCAAAGGCAGTTCATAACATAAAAGAACATATGCGGCTAAGCTGCACGTCGTATCTAGTGCATAAGAATACACAGTTTTTAGGATTATGGAACTATATGCTATTCCTGACCTGAACAATTCTTGACGGTATGAGGCCGTCACGAGCTCTAAACATCATAGATTCGAAGAGTGACTGTGTACGTCATCGTGTTACCTCCATCCTCGGAGTTTCTCTTCAAAACACGTCTGATGGGCAACATGCCACGCGAACGTACAGTTCAGGAAAGCAGTGACGCCGTTAGTTCTTCGAAACTGGTTCGCAAATTCTCCATGCTATGTTATCGGACATTTTCCTGCTTAGTTATAACGCCTGCAGTTGCTTGATAAATATGCAAAAGCATGGCCTAGCACTTCTCTGATGAACCGGTTGCTGTCATGTTTGTACTCAACACTTAACAGTAAAGATTGCTTGTTGTGTGCATCCCGCCCTCAAACAATCTCTCCTAGTGTTTGTCCGTTGTGCGTTCACAACGCAGCTGCCTGATTGCGCTCATTATGACAGCGTCTAACACGGATGCGTTCATCAGTGCAGGACAGGCTGAAGCAGTAGCCTACCCGTCGGAAACACCCCATTGTGCCAATAAGAGCAGCAGCTGCAGCGTTCACGGGAGGGATGCGTGTCCTCACTTGAGACGAGGACGTGAACGTGGACGCGCAGCGTGATGGTCTCCGTGTTGTTACTGTTCGGTCCTGGGCCTCTGACTGTGTGGTGGGTCAGCTTCTGCATCTGTTCAGGCTAAACTTGGATGCATAACAATACAAGGACTGACAGCTAAATGATGATTCAAAAATGGCTCTGAGCACTATGGGACTTAACATCTATGGTCATCAGTCCCCTAGAACTTTAGAACTACTTAAACCTAACTAACCTAAGGACATCACACAACACCCAGTCATCACGAGGCAGAGAAAA
This sequence comes from Schistocerca nitens, assembly GCF_023898315.1. NCBI lineage: Eukaryota > Metazoa > Arthropoda > Insecta > Orthoptera > Acrididae > Schistocerca > Schistocerca nitens. The sequence continues at coordinate 713,804,264 of NC_064615.1, forward strand.
TCCCTGATCCCGCCGGGAATCGAACCCGGGAACCCGGGCGCGGGAAGCGAGAACGCTACCGCACGACCACGAGCTGCGGACAGCTAAATGATGATGCTGAGTGCTTGAGAGCTTTCGTGGTACCTGAGCTGCATGTAAACTGTTCGTGCCGGTCCCAGCCCTGAGATTCAGTGACAGTTGCATCTGGACTGAGACTTGCTGCGCTTAGCATGGCTAAACAAACAATAATGAGGGACACTGTACATCCAAATGCTCCTTACATTTTATTTAGGGATGTAAGCGTAGAACTCTAGCATCCAAATGACTGTGGAGTTGGAAGAGGATTGAAGTAAAATCAAATGGTATACTGTAAGAAGTGCTACCAAATAGAATTAAAGTCAGGCCTTGTGTATTACTACAGAAGAACAGAGTGGTGGGGAAAAGTAAGTGTAGAATCTATTTTAGACATGAATATATATAAAAAATAGTGCAGAATTGAATGAAACTCACAAGGAAAAGCGACGATTGGTGATACTAGGATCAAGAAGTGTGCGTAACAATTTGATCATAATTTAACATTTCTTTATTTCCTTAACACAGTCTTAGACGCAAGTTCTCTACCAGGAGGAGCGACCTCCAGATCAACCTTGTAATTTATTAATACACTACTGACCATTAAAAATGCTACACTAAGAAGAAATGCAGATGATAAGCGGGTATTCATTGGACAAATATATTATACTAGAACTGACATGTGATTACATTTTCACGCAATTTGAGTGCATAGATCTTGAGAAATCAGTACGCAGAAGAACCACCTCTGGCCGTAATAACGGCCTTGATACGCATGGGCATTGAGTCAAACACAGCTTGGATGGTGTGTATAGGTACAGTTGTCCACGCAGCTCCAACAGGATACCACAGTTCATCAAGAGTAGTGACTGGCGTATTGTGACAAGCCAGTTGCTCGGCCACCATTGACCAACGTTTTCAATTGGTGAGAGGTCTGGAGAATGTGCTAGGCAGAGCAGCAGTCGAACATTTTCTGTATCCAGAAAGGCCCGTACAGGACCTGCAACATGCGGTCGTGCCATATCCTGCTGAAATGTAGGGTTTCGCAGGGATCGAATGAAGGGTAGAGCCACGGGTCGTAACACAAAAAAATGGCTCTGAGCACTATGGGACTTAACAGCTGAGGTCATCAGTCCCCTAGAACTTAGAACTACGTAAACCTAACTAACCTAAGGATATCACACACATCCATGCTCGAGGCAGGATTCGAACCTGCGACCGTAGCGGTCGCGCGGTTGCAGACTGAAGCGCCTAGAACCGCTCGGCCACTCCGGCCGGCGGTCTTAACACGTGTGAAATGTAACGTCCACTCTTCAAAGTGCCGTCAATGCGAACAAGAGGAGACTGAGATGTGTAACCAATAACACCCCATAGCATCACGCCGGGTGATACGCCAGTATGGCGATGACGAATACACGCTTGCAATGTGCGTTCACCACGATGTCGCCAAACACAGATGTGACCATCATGATGATATAAAAAGAACCTGAATTGATCCGAAAAAGTTACGTTTTACCATTCGTGCACCAAGGTTCGTCGTTGAGTACATCATCGCAGGCGCTCCTGTCTGTGATGCAGCATCAAGTGTAACCGCAGCCATGGTCTCTGAGATGATTGTCCATGCTGCTGCAAACGTCGTCGAACTGTTCGTGCAGATGGTTGTTGTCTTGCAAACGTTCCCATCTGTTGACTCAGGGATCGATACGTGGCTGCACGATCCGTTACAGCCATGCGGATGCCTGTCATCTCGATTGCTGGTGATACGAGGGCGGCGTTCGCTATTACCCTCCTGAACCCATCGATTCCATATTCTGCTAACAGTCATTCGATCTCGACTAATGCGAGCAGCAATGTCGCGATACGATAAACCACAATCGCGATAGGCTACAATCCGACCTTTATGAAAGTCGGAAACGTGATGGTACGCATTTCTGCTCCTTACACGAGGCATCACAACAACGTTTCACCCGGCAACGCCGGTCAACTGCTGTTTGTGTATGAGAAATCGGCTGGAAACTTTCCTCATGTCAGCACGTTGTAGGTGTCGCCACCGTCGCCAACCTTGTGTGAATGCTCTGAAAAGCTAATCATTTGCACATCACAGCATCTTCTTCCTATCGGTTAAATTTAGCGTCTGTAGCACGTCAGTTTCGTGGTGTAGCAATTTTAATGGCCAGTAGTGTAATTAAGAAACCAACAAGCCAGAATCATTAAAATGATATCAAAGGACTCTCTTAAAAGTTGTCGAACAGTGATATAGACATTTAAAGAACTCTATAATCATAAACAAAATAATTTTACACAAATAAAGCTTATTAAAAATAAATACTGGGTCTGGAAACTATTAATTAAACACAGTTGAACGAGAAATGAACTCAGAAAACAATGTGCCGTAGCAAGTGATGACATTCAAAAATACGAAGATATACTTTAAAGAACAGATAAAACTTTCTTGGACTCTGTACTAAATATCGGCCACTAACACCGGCCTCAACAGTCGGATTACAGAATGTTCTAACTTCACTTGCTCATAAATCACGAAACGTGGAATGTAATACATTTACCTTCTGACTCAACACAACGCCCGTAGGTCAGAATGTTACAGTGAAAGTGCTCCCACGTCATGCAAGAGTAATTTTCTCTCGATACGTGATGTAGTAGCTCCTCAATAACAAGTGCCGTGTACGCTAAATACACTGCCCCACTCGCTATCGGGACCCGACTTATAGCCGGGTGTGGCCACACCGTCGTCCACGGTTGAGCGATACGGCTAAGTTGGTCGGCCCACAGGGGAGATCCTCCAGCCTCCGGGTGCGTGCAGCGCTGCTCGTCCAGTCCGCGAGGCGCCCACCCAGCACTTGGCGGCCGCCGTGTGCGGTAACTCCAGTGGCGCGAGCGAGCCTCGCTGAGCGGAGATTCAGACCCACAGGTACTGGTGACAGGGACGCACCGGCAAAAAGTCGTTATACGAAGAAAAATATTCTGTCGAAATCATAACAATTTACGCACCAACATGTTCAGACTCTGATTAAGAACTGCGGAAATAAATTTGCGACCTGGACTACTGTCAAACACACACACACACACACACACACACACACACACACAATGATGAACCAAAAACCTTATGTCCTCAGCCAACTGAGAGATTGAATACCGCCTGGTGGCGTTGCCGGCACATGACATTGTAAGTTAGCTTGCGTCATGGTCACTATGTGTAAATTGCGGGAAAAGTTGGCGCTATGTGTAAGTTGCGTGAAGCTCACTTTGAATAAGAAAATGCTATCTGACACTGAAATCAACGTAAAAGATTGGGTCGCCACCAACTGTAGCCACATGACAGATATAGGATTCGGCTGAATCTGACAATTAATTAATCTAATCATGAGAAAAGGGACTCATAAGAGAACATTCATTGTACTATCACTCGTATAGAGTGCGATGTAATTACTAGTTTGGTCCAGGCATTGTTCATGTGAATCAAATATTAAAATAAAGTAAATAATGCGTGAACACTGTGCATAAGAGCAGCTTGCAGCAGCACTTCTGAAAACAATGTCTATTCTAAAGAATTTGTTTTAAATAAAAAGGGAACACTAATTATTGGATCTGTGTGCATGGAAAAGCTGTGGATGGGCTAACAAGAAAACTACAAGGTAAATGGCGTTGGTAATAGAGATGTAACATCAGTACACAGGATAAGATTGGTGGAAAAATTATTTAGACCTTAAAACATTGATGTAATGCATCTACACAACTTCTATTGCCTGGTACCTAAGTACAATTTCTTGTGAAACGGTACACGATTCACAACACACTCGCAGGCCCACGTGGTTTGCGGAAACACGATTTCTACATACCATGGCCAATTTTTAATCACATTAAACCACGCAGCTGGGAACAATTAACATTTTCAGAAGGCACATTTGAATGGACAAAGGGTGATGGCAGTGGGCCAACAAAGTCTAATATTAAACCACGTGGATGACTTCCAACTGACATAAGGTAAATGAGACAAAGAAAATTCATGCAGAGGCAAAATTATTAAGGTTCAGGAAAGATTAGAACGTATACAGACGCAGGTGCTGGCAGACAAACATTCACACTGAATTGAGGGCGCACTTCTTACGCATGCAACACCTTTGTGTTACGTTCTTCTTACGGATCAAAGTCTGCATTAGGAATCAAACTGAAAGTCTGCAGAAGCCTTCTTTATAAGACGAGACGCGAGACCAAAAGCTGAAAGCTCCCCTCTCGCTACGACACAACGCGCCATGCGGTTAAACCAACTCACCGTCCTTCGAAGAGAGCTCGGCTGCAGACCCTCGGCGCGCTGGAAGCAGACTGACCGTCTCCCACACTCCAACGTCTCCCACGCGATTCCGTGGCCAGGGAAACCCAGAGATGAGGCCTCTGCCACCAACGTAACACCGGTAACTTTCACGTAAGGAGAGTAAACCTCTCTGCCTACCTGAAAACTACAGGGGTTGGCCATTCTGTACAACTACCGCTGATTCTCTGCAGCAGACTAAACCACCGTATAGCAACATGAAACACACTCACATTCATTCACTCACGTCTGCCAGAGAGTTTTGTATCACTGGAAAGTAAATAAAATGATAATGAAAGGGGACAAAAGGACCCTTTCAACACGGCAATGAGACTATATACACAGAACAGATACGAATCGATCAACATTCTAACAACGATATGTGCCTCAAATAGGGATATCCACTGAGATAAGCGACTTTGACAAAGGGCAGATTTGGCACAACTTTGAAGTATAGAAAGATTTTGATGGCACGTTCTAAATTAAGCGTTACGCGTTTCAAAATTTCGTCACCACACTGAAGCTGTGGTATTAAGTGTACAATAAAATTAACGATGGCAAATATGCACATAACAACGTAAGTATGCATCTAAGTATTCCGTATATAGAAATTTCAATTAGCATCGTACTTCGTACTTACATTTAAATCAAACTTTAGTACAGAGCTGACGAAAGTGAGCACATAAACTGAATGGAATATTTGACAGTGCCGCTGTGTGTTCGAAGACAACCAGTGCCAAACTGAGTGTGGCGATTAAGCTATCAAAGACGTAAACGAAGGCCAGTAGGTGGCTCTAGAACTAACCATAGAAAGGAAGTCAAAGATAACTTAACAAACTACTGTGCATTGTGATTAACTGTGTGTCAGAACCTCGTGAACAATTTGACAAAGATACGAGGGTTGACTGAAAAGTAATGCCTCCACCTTCGTAATTCTTTGACAGTTGGTAGCAATGGTATGCTGCAGGTACTGGCTTGTTCTGTAGCCTCTTCTCTACAGCTCCAGTTGGCGGGAAGCCTTAGCACTGAACGGTTGTGTTGTTACAGTGTAAAGTATGGAACCCTGAGCAGCAGCATCCACACAATTCTGAAGACGGCAAGAGCTGACAAGTGAGAGAATTATCGCACAATCAGCTTAACAGCTCATACATCCAAGTTGCTTACAAGAATAATATACAGAAGAGTCCATGGCTTCATAGGACCTGCGCCACACTCGAGCTCCGACGTCAGCTTTTAGTAACTGAAATCGGGACTCAGTTGACCAGGCCACGGTTTTCTAGTCGTCGAGAAAGTCCAACCGATATGATCACAAGCCCAGAAGAGGCGCTGCAGGCGAAGACTTACGTCGGTCCTTCTGCAATAGCCCATTAATGCCACATTTCGCCGCGCTGTCCTAACAGACACGCTCGTAGTACGTCCCACATGGATTTCTGCGGTGATTTCACACAGTGTTACTTGTTTGTTAGCACTGAGAACTCTACGCAAATGCCGCTGCTCTCGGTCGCTAACTGAAGGCCGACGGCCACTGCTTTGACTGTGGTGAGAAGTAATGAATGAAATTTGGTGTTTTCGGCACACTCTTGACACTGCTTATCTCTTCCGAAATGGAATGTTCCATGCGTCTAGCTCCAACTACCATTCCGCGTTCGAAGTCTGTTAATTCCCGTAGTGCCGCCATAATCACTTCGGAAACGTTTTCACATGAATCACCCGAGTACAAGTGACAGCTCCGCCTATGCACTGCCCTTCTGTACCTTGTGTACGCTATACTACCGCCATCTGCGTATGTGCATTTCGCTGTCCCATAACGTTTGTCGCCTCAGTGTAGCTCAACATGTTCGAAGGATCGTATAACTGATCTAGATTTGTAACACCAAACAAAACGACCTCGCAGTGTTGGTACTCCGAACGGCTGTAAACAAAGGGGAAGTACAACCATAATTTTGCCCGAGGGCATGCAGCACTTCTGTATGGTTAAATGCTAATGGCATCCTCTTAGGTAAAATATCCTGGAGGTAAAACAAACCCCATTCGGATCTCTGGAAGCGGACTGCTCAGAAGGACGTCGTCATCAGGAGAAGCAAAACGCGTTCCCCGAATAGGGGCGTCTAATGTTAGATCCCTAAAACGGGCAGGTAGGGTTGAAGATTTAAAAAGGAAAATGGATAGGTGAAAATTAGACGTTTCTATTGTTGTTGTGATGTTCAGTCGGAAAACTGGTTTGATGCATCTCTCCATGGCCCTCTCCTATTCAAACATCATCATCTCCGTTTAATTACTGCTACCTACATCCTTCTGAATCTGCTTATTGTATTCATCTCTTGGTCGCCCTCTGCGACTTTTACTCCCCACACATCCCAACAACAAGAAATGGTGATCGTTTGAGGTCTCAGAACGTATCCTATCAACGATTCCTTCTCTTCGTCAGGTTGTGCGACAAATTTCTTTACTCCGTAGTTCTGTTCAGTACCTACCCATTAGTTACATGATCTGCCCATCTAATTTTCAGCAATCTTCTGGAGCACCACATTTCGAAAGCTTCTATTCTCTGTTTATTGGAAACTGTTTATCGTCCATATTTCACTTCCATACATGGCTACACTCTAGACGAATACTTTCAGGAAAGACTTCCTAGCACTTAAAACTCTATTCTTTGTTAGAAATTTCTCTTCTTCACAACGTTTTTCTTGCCATTGCCAGTCTACATTTTATATGCTCCGGCCCAAATAGCAAACTAAGTGTCTCGTTTTCTAATGTAAATCCCTGAGCATCACCTGATCTAATTCGAATACATTCCATTATCCTTATTTTGCTTTTCTTTATGTTCATCTTATATTCTTCTTACAGATACTGTCCATTTCGTTCAACTGCTCTTCCAAGTCTTTCTCTGTCTCTGATAGAATTACGTCATCGTGCAGACCTCAGGTTTTATTTCTTCTCCGTGGACTTTAATTCCTACTTGAATCTTACTATCATTATACCATTTTCTGCTGCTTTTATGTTAGCTTGTATTCGTCTGACGTGAAATCCTAATCTTCTTTTCTTTTTACTTCCCTGACACCCACTATATCTCGACCGACCCTTTTACATCTTGGCTTCGAACTTCGTCTGGAGTACTTCTGGAACGCTTGGAAAGCTACCTCCGCACCAACAAACCAGGGGCCACAAATTATGGGAAATGCTTGACCTATGCGCACACACCTGATTCCACATTCCTTCGGAAATCTACCAAGGGCATGGCGAACCCATGTCACGCAGAATCACTGGTTTGTTATATTAGCCCAACCAACGAAGATCAAAAGAGATCGAATAGGGGAAAAATTCGTCCTGCCACAAATTTTTGTGCAGTGGTATGATGGAGTGCCATGAACGAGATACTAAAACTCCTATCCAGTAGGGTGTGAGCATAGGGGTGGAGGGAAGCGGAGCTCTTAAGGGTCACTTTTCTGCATTTCTCTGGAACAGCTCGAAAACTGCGACTTCTGTCGAAAATGTTTCTAGGTAAAAAATTAAACTACATTAGATTTTCTACAAAAAAGTCTCGTTAATTTTTTCCATAGGATTAATAGTTTCGGCATTGCAGGGGTTGGAAGAACTAACAGTAGTTTTTTAATGGCATATTGTCAGATGAAGTGGATTATGTACAAAGATTAAATACGTGTCGTACATCTAAGTGTATTAGAAGGGGTATTAAAGGATAAATTGTGTTATGGGGGTATGACAGGCAGGAGGGTAGTGGTGGGGTGGGAGGGGGATGAAGGGCAGAGAGTAAACAGGTGAGGGTAAGTAGGTTCCACCTTCGCGGTTCTGCAAACTGAAGAGCGAGCAGACGATTCCCCCTCTCTCTAACCCCCGGTCTCAGTCTTGACTCAGGTTTCAAGACCCTTTAACTTCTTCTACAACATCTCCTGTTTAGGTGACCCATTAAAAATAAATAATATTTGTTGTTCATGCACTAGTTCACATCACTTAGTCGAAGTTTGTGCTCAGTTAAAATGGCTCTAAGCACTATGGGACTTAACATCTGAGGTCATCAGTCCCCTTGACTTAGAACTACTTAAACCTAACTAACCTAAGGATATCACACACATCCATGCCCGAGGCAGGATTCGAACCTGCGACCTTAGCAGCCGTGTTTCCGGACTGAAGCGCCTAGAACCGCTTGATCACAGCGGCCGGCTTGTGCTCAGTCATCTTCTACAAGGAAATTTACTTATTATTTTGCGAAAACAACGAGCATTGCACTCGCTCGTCTGGCACCAGTACGACATGATTTTACGTGTTATCTTGTGACAGCGACGAGCACTGCACTCGGTCGCCTTGTGTTACTACAGGTTGGTTTTATTACCAAAGGAGCGAAAACTTTCATGTCGACCCTGATCCAATATCTTACTTTTGGTTTCTTTTTAGTGTCCTGCTGTTTGGGCGGCTAAGTGAAACACCTCTTGGACTACAACAGGTTGTAGGGACCATTTTGTCCCATTTTACATTCATTTATGCTTGAACCGGCAGCTGTAGCATACGATAACGTGACTCATGCAAACTTTTTGTTGTATATTTATCTTATGTATCTATAGGTGTTTTGGGAAATTTACTGAGATTTTGTATTTCGTATGAATATTCCTTTTGTTTTAGTGCATGAAAGTATTTCTTGTATTACTTGAGAAGATATTTCGTGTTGTGATAACGATAGTTTGTTGTATAATAAATTCCAATTTCATTTGTTTTAAACATGGATGGGGCTAGTCGTAGAGAGGTAAGGAAAATTACATGGCGAGAGGATTCAATAGAACCAGATGAATTCATGTCAAAAGTTTGTGATGGAGCGGAGGCGTCAGCAGCAGTTGCATTACCTGAAATTCTGGCGTCCGTAGCGGCAAATCAACATAGCAAAACCAACGAGATTTCCAAACTGCAATCGACAATATCACAGAGAATTTCAAACCCAGAAAAAAATTGGGAAAGAGCTGAGGTAGATAGGAAAAAAGCAAAGGAAAGACGTAAAAAAGCCGAAGAAGACAAAAAAAAAGGCTCTGAGCACTATGGGACTCAACTGCTGAGGTCATTAGTCCCCTAGAACGTAGAAATAGTTAAACCTAACTAACTTAAGGACATCACAAACATCCATGCCCGAGGCAGGATTCGAACCTGCGACCGTAGCGGTCTTGCGGTTCCAGACTGCAGCGCCTTTAACCGCACGGCCACTTCGGCCGGCCGAAGAAGACAGGTAACAAGCAGAAAGGAGAAAAACTGGAGATACTAGGTGGTTTTATTTAAAGTGCGTTTACAGAGGACCAGTGTGGGCTGTAATTATCGTAAGGCATCGAAACTTTGTAGATGTGCTAACGCTTTAATGTGGAACCGATTTACAATGAAAAAAAAATATCAGTTCCAATTCTTACCACCAAGTGCAAATATGGCGCTGTGAATTCAAGAAATACGTATAGAATTGAAACTTCCTGGCAGATTAAAACTGTGTCCCGGGCCGAGACTCGAACTCGGGACCTTCGCGTTTCGCGGGCAAGTGCTCTACCAACTGAGCTACCCAAGCACGACTCACGACCCGTTCTCACAGCTTCAATTCTGCCAGTACCTCGTCTCCTACATTCCATACTTCACAGAAGCTCTCCTGCGAACCTTGCAGAACTAGCACTCCTGAAAGAAAGGATATTGCGGAGGCAAAGGTCCCGAGTTCGAGTCTCGGTCTGGCACACTGTTTTAATCTGCCAGGAAGTTTCATATCAGTGCACACTCCGCTGCAGAGTGAAAATCTCATTCTGTAAACATCCCCCAGGCTGTGGCTAAGCCATGTCTCCGCAATATCCTTTCTTCCAGGAGTGCTAGTTCTGCAAGGTCCGCAGAAGAGCTTCTATGAAGTTTGGAAGGTACGAGACGAGGTGCTGGCAGAATTGAAGCTGTGAGGACGGGACGTCAGTCGTGCTTGGGTAGCTCAGTTGGTAGAGCACTTGCCCGCGAAAGGCAAAGGTCCCGAGTTCGAGTCTCGGCCCGGGACACAGTTTTAATCTGCCAGGAAGTTTCGTATCAGCGCACACTCTGCTGCAGAGTGAAAATCTCATTCACGTATAGAATTGTTTTCATACGGAGTTAAGAGCGGGACGTGGACAGAAAAGGTCAAACAGGTGAGAAACGCATAATGCTGATTTTATTTCACAATTTATTCAATATGAGCACCGGAGACGTCGACAAGATGATGCATTCGTGAAACGACGTGATCAAGAATTGCTCGCACCAGTTGTGATGAAATCTGAGCAACGTGTAGCTGTATAGTGGTCTTCAGATCAGGAGAGACCGAACGTTTCCCTGGTAAACGCGTACTTTTAGGCATCCCCAGAGCCAAAAATCACGTGGATTCAGGTCAGTTGATCCTATAGGCCATGCATCTGGTAAACCCCTGGAAATTACACGTTCTTGGAAGGTTGGATTAAGCAGATGTTTCACTGGGTGGGCGAGCGAAATGAGGTGTTGCCTCATCTTGCCTGAAAACGTGGTTCCAAAGCGGGAATCACATGCTGTGCAAGGAGACCTAGACAATGTGCACACGTCACGATACTATTGACGGGTTCTCTGGGTATTCTCTTCAAAGAAGAAAAGGCCGAAAATAAAGGTGCTCGTGAATCCACATCACATAGTCACATAAGGCGAGTGCAATGGCTCTTCGTGCACAACATGTCGTTTAATGATGCCCAAATTCGGCAGTTCTGAGTATTCTCTGCACACTGTAGCGTACAATGTGCTTCGTCACTCCATGGAATATTGCCCGGCCACATGTTATCAACTTTGATCCGTGCCAGAAACAGTAGAGCAACTTCAGGACGTTACTGCGGATAATGAGGTTTCAGTTGCAGCACGGTCTGGATCTTGTACACGTATAAGAGACCGTGCAGTTGATCATGGGATGGACAATTCTCGTGACACTGCACCAGCACTGGCACTACCCGGGGCAAATGTTGCTTGGTCAGTTACAGCAACATCAACCTCGTTAGTTATTTCCGCCAGGAAAGGACGCCTTCCTCTTCCAGGTCCCACACCAAGCTCACTTCTATTTCCGGATTTCGTTATTCTCTTTAAATCGTTTAATGACATCCGATATCCTCAGACCTTTCAGTGGCGCTCTCACAAAACAGCACTGTAGCTGCTGCCGTTCACATAGAATAGTTTCGCTAACAGTGCACGGTCTCTGTTCTTGTCACTCGTACTATGAGTCATGTTTTGATTCATACCGTCATACAAATAACGACAGCACCTGTTGGTCAAAACTGGAACAAATTTTTTCCAGCGTTAATCGATTTCACATTAACACATTAGCATGTCTACCAAGTTTCCCTGACATACGGAAATTATAGCCGACACTGGATCTCTGTGAGTATAAAAAGGTACAGGTGAGAGATTCAAAGGCTGAAGCAGATAGGAGATTAGCTGAAATGGATAGGAAACAAACCGATGAATAGAGAAAACAACTTAAGAAAAAGACGGCAGCATTACGAGGAAAATCCCGATGGTCATGTTAAATTAAAAGGCTAAACAGTGACTGAGGTTTATTAGTCAGTCGAAAGCAACGTGACCAAGCAGGTTCGAAGAAAGTGGAGGAGACGAACAGCTAACTTTCTCAAAGAGTGCAGGCTCTGGATGAGTGCACGGAATCTGAAACAGCAGAACCCGTGCGATTTTCGGAAACTGAGGAGTTTGGTTCACTTAAACGTGGGGCGAGAACTTTCAACATTGTCAGTGAAATTGTTCGGTAAGCATCCTAGAAGAACAATAATAACTTTCATTAGGCATAAGAAACATAAAGGAGATCGAAAGAACCACCACTCCCTACTTGTTGAAGATGAGGCTCTACGTATATGTACAGAAATATGTTAGTCGTAACAGATATTTAGAAATCATAGTTTCATCTCAGTTACAGCAGAAAAATCTGAACAACGTGGTAAACTGTCCAGAATCCGCCCCTTTATGAGTCAGTCCAATATAATTTTCTTAAAATTCGGAGTATTTACAGAATCCACAAGCATCGACAAGCAAATCATTCGGTACTATGGACACCAGTTTCTCGAACATTTTATCCGTGTTTAACCAGTAAGTTTCTCGTTTGAGCAGTGGGCCATGTGCTGCGTCTCAAGTAGTTCCTGGTATCAGATGTTAGTCTGTGAGGGAGAGGTGAATGAAGTTTCAGTAAATGGAGAGGCGCCTCAGTAGTACCGAAAGTGATTTCCTTGCTACAAGGTCCAGAATTTCACCGAATCTATTGAGACTACTTTTTACAAGTTGCCACTTGATGAAAACGCTGACGGAGAGGGGTTGTGAGAGCTTCGGGAGCTCTTGTAAATACCAGATGACAGGCTGCCCCTATGAAAGCGAGAGTAATATGATGAACAGAAAAAGAGGAACATATCGTTACAGATCCGACACCAAAACAGAAGTATTATTATCAGTATTGCGAGAAGATAAAAACTGTGTGAAGATTCTGCCTAATCATGAGAAAATATCGCTGACGTCCCATGTTATGTTAAACAAGTCCGAAAAAAGACCTAGGTTAGTTACTAAATGCGACAAGCATATTGGCAGCTGGAGTGGAATGAGCATAAGATTCGAATCATAATTCAGGGAAAGTAATGATACTTTCACTTGCTGACCAAAGCAGTGGACGTTGCAGTGGTAAATGCATATGTCATCTGTTGTCTGGGAAACGAAATATCTCTATGATTCAGTTCGGAAGATTGGTTAGAAGGGTTTATATTGCTGAACAATCTCTTTTCGACCCGAAGTGAGACGGACGTCCATCATACACAATACCTTCATCACGGATTCTGGTAGAAATCAGCATTTCCAGAACGATACTTGCAATGGAATGTACGGACATAGAAAACAAAAAGTGTATTTTGCAAGGAAAAAAGCGAGGAAACAATGTTGCGTGTATTACGTGGTGCCACTGTTCTTTTTAGCACTCAGAGCAAAAAACATTGCAATAATAAGTCGTATTCCCCTGTTCAAACTACTATGCGTTTTCACATTTATTTTATTCCATTCAGCATCGGCCATCAAACTTGGAAAATATAAATAATGAAAAAAGGGCATCCAATGGATTAATATAATGCAACATAAGTATAATTTGTGTAAGGAAATCTACGTAAGGCACCGAAAATATTATTTCCGTCTTTCAAATTTTATGTCATTATTTAGTTTTAGAAATAAATCCATTAGCTGCGCTGGAACATGTTTAAGTTTTATAAACAAACATAAGAACACGTTATTATGTTCATACTTTTTACTTTAGATTCGTACGTCACAACTGAATAAAGTTAATTTTTCTTGTCACTGCGTTTCACCTTTTTTATTTGCAAGTCATCTTCAGTGGCATTTTTGTAGATGCTGGTATACATGTGTACTTTCTACTGTTTTATATATGTTTTCTTCTGTTTTTTGCCGTACGAAATTCATCCAAAGTATAACATCAAGTAAACACATATTTGTGAAAACGAAAAGTCGTATTGCAAAACGCAGAAGAAGAACAACTGTAAAACAGGGGAAAAATCAGCACTACGCAATTTTCCTTGCAAATAATAACGGCGAAACGCGTATAGCAGGAAAAATTCGTTTAATTCAATCGTCATATGCTGATCTAAAGTAACAATTATCAATACAATATCACATGCAACTGGGGCGACATGATAACAAACAGTTAAAGATATTATTACACCATATTTTTAATGTACAGAATACCAGTTAGTATATGATTTTATTAGGTTGGACATAAGTTTTTAGCGTTTTTCCATAAGCTTAATAATCTCAACAGATACAAATGACAGAGTCTTTAGTCATCAGTGATATATTCTCCTTCATTATTTACAACAGTCTGCCAACGCTAGGTAACTTTTCGATTCCACGACTGTAAAAATCACATGGTTTTGAGGCGAACAACCGTCGAGTCATGTTCAGAGCACATTTTCATCCGGAAAGGAAGTTCCTTGACGAATGGTCAATAGAGAGCGGTAAAGGTGAAAATCTGAGGACGCAAGATCATGTGAGTAAGGTGGGTGTGGAGTGACTTCCCAAACCAACTCCTGAAGCGTTTTTTGTCAGTCTAGCAGAATTCAGACGGGCGTTATCGGGGAGTAGCATCACTTAACGTGGTCTTATTTGTCGTTATTCGTGGATTGCGTCTGAAGGACGTCTCAGTCGTTGGCAGTAAGTGTCAGCAATGGTAGTTACAACTAGGCGAAGCAATTCGTAGTATGCCACAGAGTCCTTCTTCCACCAGATGCATAACATTATCTTTTGTGGATGGGCGCAGGTCTTTTACGAGGAGTCGTTGCTTTGTTTCAGCTCAACCGTTCCTTTCTTTTCATAATGTTAGCATAAAGACACAATTTATCGTCTGCAGTAACTATAGAGGATAGGCATGGTCGGCGTTGTTCCCTAGCCAACTGATGACGAGTAAGCAAAGATGCGCATATGGCGGGTGTAAAATGAATGTGCGCAACGGAAAATAATAAACGCTAAAATGAAGATTTGTCCCTGTCTGACTACCCCCTGAAGCAGATCTTAGGATTTCTTACTTCTATAAATCACAATCTAAACATGAATGAATGATGAAAGCAACTAATCCTACTAAATTATAAATGTTGTTCCTGCTTGTATATTTATTGTAGATTAAAAAAAACCTTTATATTACAAATTTTACATTTCCTAAGTAAAATTATTAATCAACTGCCCAACTCAGCCCCTTATTATGACTGCACGATCTAATATCAATAACGCGAAATGACTGACATCATCTACGTACCAAACACTGGAAGACACTACTTTCAAAGATGATCTACGGTGGTGTGGAACTTCAGTGGAAATAAGCTAACGTGATCACAGCTGTTTAGCTTTTATACCCCTAATAAGCCGAAGCAATTTGCGATATCATCGTATGTACTGCGTCTGGTGCGTCGAAGTGATGGTTCTCGTACTCGTCTGCGGTAATGGAAGAATTCCAACCACAAATAAACTCTTTCAAACACTAGGACGGCAGAAGGGGGTGCTCTGACTAACATACACTAATACTGTCTTCTCCTCTCTGTGTTCTACGGATGAGAAACACGAACTCCCAGCCACAAGGACGGAGTTCAGATAAAGTGTCAATGTAAGTATAGGCAGAGGAAGTGCTCTCGGTTACTGAACGTTGCGTACTCAACGACGACTACCAATCTGGAAGTAAAGTCCAGAATCGTGTAGGTTCGCAACAGCACAATTCCTAGCTGTTCTAACTATAAAATCTCCTGAGATCAAAGACAGCAAGTCCGTCTGTATCAACAAAGCTGACTGATAACGAACGACCGTCACTCACGGGCACTCACAACGGAAGACCTCGTCTCTCCAGCGCTGACTTCCCAGCAAGGCTCGGCTCCCCATCATCGTAATTCCGAAAACAAATCATATTCCCGAAACCACCGAATATTCTCCCTCTCTACAGATTCTTCCGAACGCCGACCAACCATATTTTAGTCATTTGTCGTCCAGCGCGGAAAGTTTGCGAGGGAAAACCTATACTCGTACAATGGTACGCTTCTGAATAAAAACCCTTGGAAATAACCCAGCCTGCGGCGGCCAGCCGTCACCCTATTGTGCACCAGAGCTCAGGTGCCACAACATCCGTCAAGCTACTTCCTGTTTTTAACCCTTTCGTGGTTGATGAGTCATATATGTTCCGCTAACTTTGAGCGCCAGTTCGAGTGTTGGGATATATGTCATCCAGCTCTGCATGGTGCTGCCATCTAGGGACGACTGTACTGAACCTGAGAAAAAATCGGGACTGCACTGCAAAGGCACTAGAGAAGGCGGTGAGCAGACATTATTTGTAAAGTTATTTAACGGTTTGAAATATAATGTGTTGCTGTTTTATTCCTTTTCACACTGAAAATAATACAGTTAAAGCTTGCTATTAATGAATTATCATTACTATTTTGCAGATACTAAAAGACAGTGAGATTCTCCATTATCTTTTCTCGCTGCCAGAGGATCCTGAGGATTCGGAAGCTGAAGCTGATTATCTTGAAGAGGACAATACTTCCGATGCAGAGTCACCTAGAAGTGGTATGCCACATGAGGTATCAGAAAATCGAACAGCAGGTGGTAGTTCAGACATTTCACAAATAACATTGACAGTAGAATTGCAAATGTCTTTCCTGATATTTTCGCTGATGAGAACTCTCATGAAAAGGCTGAACATAATGCATGTGTTATAAACACTGAAGAGACAGGAGATCAAGATGTAAGTGATTCTGACAGTGACTGGGGTGATGATACTACGTGTTTTGAAAACACTGTGATTCTGTGTAAGTAGCCAAAATCGAAAGTAGATTTCAATGTAACAGACAGTGAATGTGCTTATTTTGAGAAACTTTTTTGCAGAAACATTATGGAGCACATATGTTTTCAAAAAAATTTATGTGCTGCTCAGAAGAAGTGTCAAATGGAAAGAAATAACTGTTTCTGAACTGAAGGCATTCATAGGCATGCTCATAATAATGGGTATCCAATATCCATCAACTACCAGCAGCTGACAATTACTGGAGTTCAGATCCAATGCTGAAAGTGAGTTCAGTTTCAAACGTCATGACACTGTCAATATACAAGAAAATCGTACAGAACCTGCACTGCAATGACAACAGTGTTATTCTTTCTCCAAAAACAGATCCAAATTATGACAAACTTTATAAAATTAGACCCATTATTGCAGCACTAAACAAAAACTGTTTTGCAGTATGTGAGCCACTTCTACATTAGCAATAGACGAATCAATGGTGGCATTCTCTCAAACAGTATATGCCCATGAAGCCAACAAAGAGGGGCTACAAAATTTGGTGTCTTCCAGACACGAAAAGCGGTTTTGTTTCAAATTTTGAAGT
This sequence comes from Schistocerca nitens, assembly GCF_023898315.1. NCBI lineage: Eukaryota > Metazoa > Arthropoda > Insecta > Orthoptera > Acrididae > Schistocerca > Schistocerca nitens. The sequence continues at coordinate 713,821,559 of NC_064615.1, forward strand.
GTACACTGGTAAATACAGCACCCCAATACAAGACTTCAAGAATTATCAGACGCGTGAACGATTGGTTCTGGAACTGTGTCAACAATTTTTTTTACACAGGCAGAATCATTGTTTTCGATAATTTCTTCACAACTTACAAGTTGATGAGAGGACTGAGGAACAAAGGCCTCTATAGTTGTGGAACTGTAAAAGGAAAGAGGAAAGGACTACCAGGAATATTAGAAAACAAAAAAGTGATCTCAAACGTGGAGAGTTTCAGTTTGCAGTAAAGTGTGGTGTAGCTGCTGTGAAATGGCAGGACAACAAAGCAGTTTGCCTTCTTTCCACACACAACAATCCAAAAGATGTCAAATTTATTGAAGGAAAACTGAAAGATGGGTCTAAGGTAACTGTATCCTGTCCTGAAGTAGTAAGTCATTACAATAACACAATGGGCGGCGTTGACCGATTTGATCAGCTACGTGAAAGATATATGGTAGGTAGACGATCCATGAAATGGTGGCATCGACTATTCTATTTTTTTCTTGATCTGGCTATTATCAACTCTTCATGGTTCATGGGACACATGTGTCCCACTTCCTGTTGTGAAAAAATGGAGAACTTAAAAAATATTTTGGTGGTGAAAATATAACAATGGGACTGAAAAGAAACCGTTATCACCTTAATATTTTAAAAATCTGTAAAAAATGAATTTTATCCATGAAGGGGTTAAGCAGGACCAACACCTGTGCGGGCCTTCCACCCAGAGCTTGACTTCTGTCTGCCGTTTCATTTCCACTGGCATTCCAACCTCTACTAGTAGAGGCAATCATTCATTACGCCGTTTTTATAATAAAAACACTCCGTCACCGTTCATGCAATAAGCGTTAACAATTATTTACAAGACGTACGGGACAATGTCAGTCTCCTTTATATATTCATATATACGATGTACAACTTATCACATGATACCTAACTGTGTTTGTAGATCACGACAAAGAATGTAGATGAGTTCTTGTAAGGTGCGAAATTATAGCCACCTTACAATAGTGTTAATCCAAAGATACAATTGACTTTGGGGAAAGAGAGTAATGGACAACTTAATTTTTTGGATGTATCAGTAACTAAACGGGCAGGTGGGAGTCTAGGGCATAAAGCGTATAGAAAAGATACACACTTCGACCGTTACCTCCATAAGGATTTGAACCATCATCCCAGGCAGAAGAGAGGTGGCATTAAAACATTGGTGGACAGAGCTAATAAGATCTGTGAGCCAGTTTATTTGCAAGATGACTTAAATCATTTGCAAACGGCTTTTAAGAATAATGGATACGATGACAACGAGATAGATCGAGCACTCCTTCCAAGAAGAAAAGTGTCTGACAACATTCAGCAACAACAACTGTCAGCTGGAAAAGTTTTCCTTCGAATTATTCGCAATATTAAGAACCGTATTGGAAAAAGTTCCGGCCAAGTTTCAAGTTGAAACAATCTTTAGGTCCACGAAGAAGATTAGTGAGTGTTTAAGATCGGCAAAAGACGCACGACACCCCTTAGAAACTGCTGGGGTGAATATAATTCCTTGTAGCTGTGGGAAGGTTTATACTGGAACAACGAAAAGGTCAATACCCGATCAACCGAACACAAAAGAAACTGTCGACTGGGACATACCGACAAATCAACTGTAGCGGAACGTGTTTTTAAAGACAGTGATAATGAAATAAAATTTAGTGAGACAAGCGTGCTAGCCAGGATATTGCAATATTAGGCACACATGTATAGAAAAACTATAGAGATCCAGAAACAACACTATAATTTTAATAGAAAAGAGGAAGGCTTAAAGTTAGGTAAGATATGACTGTCGACTTTGCACCAACGACGTGACAATCAACAATAATGACATTAATCAGAGATAGACTTACAGTCGATCCCACGTGACATATTGTGGTGCCCTCTATGCACTCTATATAATTGGGACCTCCACGGCCTGGACGCATCTCCTCCAATTTTCTGATGACACCGCCTTCCTGATCCTGCCCTCCCAACATACCCTTCAAACCCACCTCGACCAGTTCACCACTTCGTGCAACCAGAGGTTCATTCGTATCAACCCCTCCAAGACCCAGGTGATCATCATAGGCCGCACCACCTACTCCTTCTGTCTCCATGATTTGTACCTAACCATTTATGGCCATCCTATCCACCTCACTCCTACCCTCAAATACCTTACCCTCACCCTTGACCGCCACCTCACCTGGACTCTCCATCTCCATACAATCTAACACAAAGCCCACAACAGACTCTGCCTCCTGAAACTCCTGTCCAGCCAGACATGGGGACTGCATCCTTCCACCATCCTTCACACACACAAATCTTGATCCACCCCATCCTCTTTCACGCCAGTGCCAATTAGATTTCCACCCCTCCCAGGCTCTATAAAGCCCTCCAAATTCTAGAACGCCTTGCACTCTGCCTCACCTTCCATATCCGCCTTCTGTCCACCACACGCATCCTCTACGACCTCATCCCCTTCCCCCACCTTCTCCTTTTCCTTGAACACACCCACACCCTGTATATTGTCCACCGACTCGATCCTCTACCTTCCTCTCCACCCCCAGCCCATTGCTGTGCCTTTACTGTTGGGTCTCACCCTCTTTCCATCACCACACCTTCCACCTAGTTTCCCAATGCAACTTCTGGCACCTACCCCTCCCAGATGATGAGTTTCGCCCTGACATCTACCCCTCCTATCCCCACCTTCCTCCTCCCTACTCCTCAGGGCTCCCTCTCCTCCCCCTCCCTTCCCCTGAGTGGCTTTCCTCCTCCTACACCCCCTCCCATGCTCCCCTTCTGTGTCACCACACTCCCTCCTGACTTGTGTTCCCTCTTCATCTCCCACCCTGCCTGTCTCCTGCCTCTTGGTGCACCACGTCTCCCCCTTTTCCTCCTCCTCCCACCCCCATCTCCCCTTCCCTCTTTTTCCCTCCTTGCCGAACTCCAGTGCCTCGACAGGTCCCTACCAGTGGTTTTTATTCTTCATGAGTGTTCCCTCATTTCCAGTGGTTTTTTTGTCTCACTCTGTGTGATTTTTATACTGTGGCCGACTGTAAACTTGTGTTTGACTCCTGTGATTTTAAGTGCTTAATGAATTGCCACTTGTGTTCTTTTCACTTTCTGTCGACGTTTTACTGTCTCCTGTGCATGTCCCCATATTAGCGTATCTTTTAACTCCCATCATCTCCATTTACTGTGTTTTTTATGTCCCCCTTTCATTCCCCCTCTTTTGTGAGCATTCCCCTTTCATGTTTTTTATAAAACCGCCTGGCTGAAGAGCGGTGGACTGTGCCACTGCCAGCCCATATGGGGAAGGGGAATGAAATTACAATAAAAAAAGTCCTGGCATCCAGTCGTTGACTCACCTAGGAATATGCTGCCCGCAGTTGGCAATGAAACGTCAGGAAGAAGAAGTTTTACAGATCGATCATGGCCTCTCAGCCCAGAAGTCTTAACTAACGATCGAGAAAACCATTTTCTTGCTGTGCTCTGTCTAATGGCATTATCCCCATATACCACACAAATGTTTCTGGCTGGCTCCGCTGCTGTCAGCCCTGTACTGAACTCAACCAGAAAAATATGTCAGGAATGTTCCAATTTCTCCACTTGGCATTCCATTTACTCCATTTAATAGCGTCTGCAGCTCCACTAACTAAAATGCAATTTGTAAACTCAAATAGCAACAGTGAACTACAAATAAAAGGTGGCAATCAATAAATAAACCCATAGCCACTGGAATACCAACTTGCAACACAAAAACGCTAGGAATTTATGAAACAACCTAATACTGCCTTACACATCTTTTAAATTATGTGCAACTCCATGCTACAGTTAACAAATATGCAATCCTTATTACACGTAGAGACTTTGAAAGTAAGTTACAAATGTAGCCCCATGCTAAGACTATTGTGCAACAAGAGTAGCTCATTGTCAGAAGAGAGTGCTTGTTCCAGGTTTCCTGCAAAGTTCTGCTGCGATACGGATAACAGGTGCATTAGTGTGTGAACGAAACTGCACGGCAAGTGGAAACCTACTCCAAAGTTGAAGCAGGTGGGGCAGTCCGATTCTTGTAGGTAAAGGGTCTATACTGCAGACAGATTCACCGTGTAAATTCTAGCGTTATATGGACAAAATATAATGCCGCGTCTAGCTGTAGTTAAATGGAGCCAAGAATTTGATCAAGGCCGCACAGATGTGGGTGATGCTACCGACATCGACCACAGATGGCAATGTCGAGGCAATAGAGAAATCGATTCGCATCAGTCACAGGGCGATCGTCGTGCACTTTGCTCAGCAGTTGCGTATCTCAATCCGCAGTGCTCATACCATCGTCCGAGATCGCCTGCACTATCGGAAACTGTGCACCCGTGGATTCCACCATCACTGTCGCATGCTTTACGGCGTCTCTGGGCTTCTTTGAGCGTTGCTCCGTAGAAGGCCATGATTTCCTAACCCACATCATTACGGTCGATGACACGTGTCTCCATCACTTCTCACCTGCAACAAGGAGAGCGTCTGTGGAATGGAAACGCAACAACTCGCCTCCGCGGAAGAAACGCAAAGTTACACCATCAGAAAGAAGATGATGGCCAACATTTTGTTCGAACTGTTAAGTTGTGTGCACGGAGTTAATACCGATCCTTACTCTTCAAAAGTAACAGCAGTGCGCGACATCGTAAAGAACAAGAAGCGTGGAAAATTAAACACCTATATTGTTCTCCTGCACTACATCGCAACATTCCACACGACGCGAACAAGTTTTGCTTCATCGTTTACAGTGGAAGGTTCGAAAGTATCCAACATACAGTTCATATCTTGCACCATGCTATTTCTATCTTTCTGGCAAGCTGAAAGAACATCTGGAGAGAAAAAGGTTTTCCTATGTGAGAAGGTTCACACAGCGCTTCTCGAATGGCTCCACGCCGTAGGAGCGGATTTGTATCGACAAGAAACTTAAACGGTTGGTAGGATGTTCCGAACGTCGTTTACAGAGTCTTTCTGACTATCAATAAAATTCTTTCGTGTCTGTGACCGCACTGTCAATGTGTAAAAGTTCCGACCTTTCGACAATTGTTGCAAACCGCCTACCTCAGTGTGTTTCTTTAGCAAAATAAATACTTTGAGGCAGGCCACCTGTAACAGTGGCCAGAAAGGAGGAAGTTTTACACATTGACAATACGGTCACAGACACAGAAGAACTTTATTGACTGTGTCAAGTGGTTTGCCGCTTTGTCAGTTTGCAGTGTCGTGCAGCATTCGATAAAAGGTACTACCATGTTAACGTATGATCTTTTTGAAGTCTCTTCATAAGCAACAAATTTTCATTTGTGTCAAAATTCTTCACTTTTGTCGTCTTTAGGAATTACAAAGGCTACTCAGTTTTCTTGAGCATGATGCCAGTAGCGGTTGGTGTCTTTGTTTGTACCACAGAAAATATGATACAACCATTGTAATCCTATGACTTGTTACATGAACCATTGCCGCTGGAAGCTTTATGACGTATCTGCGCACTTCATTGTAAGAACCTCTCGGAATTAGTGCTTACTACAAATTCATTACTTGCCTCATAACTCTCTTCAGTCAAAAGCATTCAATTAGGACGATTGTTGGTAAATAATGTAATGGTCTTACTGACAGACACGCATATGACGAACACGTCTCTTTTTCGACCAGCCTTAAAGTTTTGGAACGGAGAGAGTACTTCTACAGCGAAAAAGCACCCGTGTCGTCACGATAAAGACTCATCAATAGCGTTGCAGCAGTGGTTCGCACTTGGAGACGCGTGGAGAAGAAAGACCTTTCTTCAAACATTTAGAACAATAACTATTAAAATTTAACGAGGCAAATTTGCTATCCTTGAGAACAACATATAATAACATTTATACCGCAATACTGTTACGAATAAGCGACATTGTAACAGAAATGTTTGAACTAGAATCTGTTTTTCTTTTTCGAAAATGGTTACCGCACTTGCATTTAATTCGTAGCCACGTGAACTGGAAGACGTATACAATATGATAATGGCTAAAGTCGTTTGTCGTCAGGCTTTACAGTAAGAGAACCTCAGCCGACTAGCTGTTTTGTGAGCAAACAGTTTGAAGCTACCTGCGCAGGTTACAGAGAAGGGAGCGCCAAAATCCGGTTAGAGCCGCTTAGGATAAGATGAGGCGAAGGATTCCGCCGCGTGAGACTGTTTCTTATCTCTCTCCTGCTAGTTACTGCTCCATCGAAGAAGGTGCATTAGTTCTTATAACGAGCAGACCCGACATTCCTACATTACGGCTCAGAGAAAACAAACGTTTATAGTTCCGTCACTCTCTAAAAAGCGACATGTAAGGAAAATTAATTTACTGAAATAGGCGTTGAGTGTGGTAGTTTGACGTTAAGAGGTAGGAAGCATGTGAGCCAAAATATACGGTACACTGAATTGTTTTACGCTGCTACAGAGATTTAATCGTTTAATTGTGGTGTTTTATCTTCATAACATTGGAATTGCTCACATAACAGGTGCCATTCACCTGTTTTAATAGCGAGATAGTCAGTGTGTGCTGACTATTTTCTAACCTTTTTTTTCCAAATTGAAACCAATGCGGCATTTGAATCCTGCGTCTTATGAAGAGGCCAACAAAAATTCACGAAAAGTTGCAGGCAATAATGATACTGCCGTACAGAATCTGACACGTATGACTCAACGCCGAGAATAACGACGCTACGGAAATTCCTTGTAAAGTAACCCGGGAATATAGGAGCTGATCTGCTGTTAGTAAAACTGACGTCTACTGTACGTTGGTGTGAACACGATATGACTCCTAGACATCGTGGAAAAGGAAGTGGTACGGCCATACCGTCCACTGGCCTGGAACACCGTGTTACTTAATCAGCTATAAGAGAATTTATAATTTAATGTGGGATCCTAACGATTGTTTCATAAGGAGAAAGCACTGCCAGATGCGAAAGTCACTGTAAGTAATAGAATGAATGCTAGGAGCAAACAGGGGTGTAACCTGACAGACAGATTGTGTGTATACAGAATTTTGAAAGCTGGCATTTTCTTCTAATTGAAATAAATGAAAAAAAGAAGTTATCACTATCACTTCCACCGAGTGGGATGTTCGAACATTGGTTGCTAGCTCAGAAAATAGTGGTTCAAGTACCTCCTGTTTTTAATGGTTTCCATAAAGCGCTTCAGGCGAATGCCGGGATGATTCCTCTATCCCCTGCCTCGATGGAGCTTTAGTATAAACTGTTGTTCCACACGTTTCCAAGAACAACTCTAACTCTTCCTCTTTCTTTTTCTGCGGAATGTGCTGAGGTAAGAGAGGTTTACAATGAGCAGTGTTACAGTTTACGTAACTGCCGGTTGCTACGTCCTTCCTACGAAGAGTGTTAAAGAGAAGGAAAACCGAGTAATATTCTGGATAAACAAAACGATTACTTCATAAGTGACGAAATCGCTGTAAGTAGTGAAAACGGTTTCTTCTCTTAGATTCCTTTATCTTAAGTACAATATTGTGGAAGCAAGAATTTACGAACTGCGGCTAAATGTTAGGGCAAAATACTGTCCCACGCTTAAATTTCCCTTTCTTAGTGAACATGGCGTGACAACAGACTTATGTAAGATTAATTTATAAATTGCTGTCACAGGAAGTTTTGGCTCTAAAATTGTGGTCCACACGATGCTCTCTGACACTGTCTTTCTAAAGACCTTCACCTCGGCGAGATACAAATCCTCTGCTGCTTCCCTACATACTTTTCTCCACTTACCCAACACACGCTGGGAAAGTACTCGTGGACATTTGAACGATTACTTTATAAACCCTTTGAAACTATTCGTTTCCAAATATGCTGACTATCCGAAAAGCTGAAAAGGGAAATGTAGAGGCTGAGTTTAGATTTGGTGAGGCTCAGTAAAATGAAAGGGAAAGAAGGTAAAGAATTCTAGTCAGACTTTTTTTTTTAAAGTTTATGGGACTTAACTGCTAAGGTCATCAGTCCCTAAGCTTACACACTACGTATACTAAATTATCCTAAAGACAAACACACACACCCATGCCCGAGCGAGGACTCGAACCTCCGCTGGTACAACATGCAATGTGTGATTTTCATGAGCAATAAAAAGTGCGGAAATGATGTTTATGTTGATCTCTATTCCAATTTTCTGTACAGGCTCCACAACTCTCGGAACCGAGGTGATGCAAAACTTTTTTTATATATGTATGTAGGAAGTGCAGGGAAGGTATGACGAAATGGCTGCATGAAAAATGCGAAGAAATCGAAAAAGAAATTACTGTCGGAAGAACTGATTCAGCATATAGGAAAGGCAAAATATCCGTCGGTGAAATTAAAAGTAAGGGTGGTAACGTTAAGAGAGCATTCGAAATTCCATTTTTAAATGGAGATGAGAGGGCAGATAGATGGAAAGAGTACATTGAAGGCCTTTATGAGGGGGAATATTTGTCTAATGTGATAGAAGAAGAAACAGGAGTCAATATAGAAGAGACAGATATTCCAGTATTAGAATCAGAATTGTAAAATATTTTTTGTTTATTTATAGACGCAATCACATTCTTATGACAGTCATAAACGGTTTCGGCCATACAATGATCATCTTTAGATTCTTAAGGCGGCATACACTGAACACAGGTTCATGCGTTGTCAAACTCGCATGAACCTTTAGAATATGAAGATCGTCATTATATGGCCGAAACCGGCTATGACTGTCTAAGAACTTGATTGCGCTATAAATAAACAAAAAAAATTTACGAAATAATCAGTCACTCCATGTCGTTTTTTCCAGAATCATAATTTGAAAGTGCTTCGGAAGACCAAATAAGGCAGAAGAGAGAGATAACATTGTATCAGAAGTTCTAAAATTGTTGAAGGAAGTGGCAACAAAACGACTATTTATGTTGATGTGTAGAATGTATGAGTCTGGCTATATACCATCTGACTTTCGGAAAAATATCGTCCACTCAATTCCGAAGCCTGCAACAGCCAACAAGTGCGACAGTTATCGCACAATCAGCTTAATAACTCATGCATCCAAGTTTCTTGCGAGAATATTGTACAGACGAGTGGAAAAGAAAAATGAGGATGTGTTAGATGACAGTCAGTTTGGCTTCAGGAAAGGTAAAGGCACCAGAGAGGCCATTCTGACGTTGCGGTTAATAATGGAAGCAAGACTAAAGAAAAGTCAAGACACCTTCATAGGATTTGTCGACTGGAAAAAGCTTTCGACGTTGTCAAATGGTGCAAGATGTTCGAAGTTCTGAAGAAAATAAGGGTAAGCTGCAGGGAGATCGACGGGTTACTATATATCATGTACAAGAGCCAAGAAGAAATAATAAGAAGGAACGACCAAGAAGGAAGTGCTCGGATTAAGAAGGGTGGTGGGACGGGGATGTAGTCTTTCGCCCTATTATTGAATCTATATATCGAAGAAGCAATGATGGAAATAGAACAAGGTGAAGAGTGGACTTAAAATTCAAGGTGAAAGTATATCAATGATAAGATTTTCTGATGACATTGCTATCCTCAGTGAAAGTGAAGAAAAATTACATGAGCTGATAAATAAAACGATCAGTCTAATGAGTACAGAATATGGATTGAGAGTAAATAGAAGAAAGACGGAAGTACTGACAAATAGCAGACATGAGGTCAGCGAGAAACTTACCATCAGGATTGATGGTCAGGAAGTAGGTGAAGTTAAGATTTTCTGCTACGTGCGCCGTAAAATAATCAGTGACGGACGGAGCAAGGAGGACATCAAAAGCAGATTAGTACTGGCAAAAAGAGCATTCCTGGCCAAGAAAAGTCTACCAGTGTCAAACATTGGTCTTCATGTGAGGAAGAAATTTATGAGAATGTACGTTTGGAGCACAGCAGAGTGTGGTAGTGAACTGTGGGAAAACCATAAGAAAGGGAATCGAAGCATTTGAGGTGTAGTGCTAGAGAAGAATATTGAAAATTGTATGAAATAGTAAGGTAAGGAATGACGGGGTTCTGGGCAGAATCGGAAAGGAAACAAATATGTGGAAACACTGACAAGAAGACGGGACAGGATGACAGGACATGGGTTAAGACATCATGGAATAACTTCCATGGTACTAGAGGGAGCTGTAGAGAGTAAAAAGTGTAGAGGAAGACGGAGATTGTAACACATCTAGCAAATAATTGAGGACGTAGGTTGCAAGTGCTACCCTGAGATGAAGAATTCGGCACAGAAGAGAGGAATTTGTGGTGCGCCGTATCAAAGCAGTTAGAAGACTGATGACCTGAGAAAAAAAGAATTTTGGAAGACCTAGGATCAAATAAGGTGGAAGGCATCGATAACATTCCTTCGGAATTTCTAAAATCATTGGAGTAAAGTGGGAACTAGATGATTATTCAAGTTGATTGTCAGAATCTGTGAGAGTGGAGAAACACAGACTTTCGGAAAAATATCCACAGTATCCCGAAGATATACGCGCAGTTAAAAACTATCGTACCTTAAGATTAGCAGTTCATTCATCCATATTGCTGACACGAACGATATACTGAAGAATGGAAAAGAAACCTGCCGATGACGATCCGTTTGGCTTTAGAAAATGTAGAGACAGGCAGTTCTAACGTAGCGCTTTATAGTGGAAGTAAGAGTTAAGACAATCTCAGACACGCTCTTAAGATTCTTGAACTTACAAAAATAACCACAAAAAATAAAAATCAGCATAACACACGTGCCGTATAAGGTGCTGGGCAATCACTTCAGCAGTACCAACTGAACGTTTGGTGGTGACCTGGGGTTTCGCGATCAGCAGACTGACAGCCACGAGTGTTCAGTCGGTGCAGCTCACCACAGACATGAACTCCCAAAGAAAACTCTTTACAAGTTGTGTATGTTAAATACCGTCTTTTGCAACTGTAATGAAAGTCTTTTTAAGACCAAACGCATTTATCTTTATCCTATAGCGTCTTCAGTAGCCATGTTTTTTGTTGCTTACGTCATTCTTCCAGTTCTTCCCATATTTATGTGCTAGATTTTAGCACACAGCACTATTGTTAACACCAAACATATTCACATTTTTCTGTTGTGAAGACTGTGATGCTGCCATTTCTTGATGGCTAGATGAGAGTGGTTAATCACAACACAAAGACGTGAATGTATTTAGTGTCAGCGAAAGTGTTGTGTACATTAAACTGAAAGACAGCGAAACTGACTGTTTCATCACTTTCATATTATCGATATGTCGTACGCAAATTATATGGAATGATATGTAGAGAGAATTATGTGGTGTCACAGCCAGACAACACACGTGCTAGGTGGTAGCTTAAATTGGCCGCGGTCCTGTAGTACATGTCGGACCCGCGTGTCGCCACTGTGTGATCGCAAACCTAGCGCCACCACAAGGCAGGTCTCGAGAGACTGACTCGAACTCAGCCAGTTGTACGGACGACAGAGCTAGCGACTAGACGTACGAAGCCTTTCTCTCTCATTAGCCGAGAGACAGAATAGCCTTCAGCTAAGTTAATGGCTACGAACTAGCAAGGCGCCATTAGCCTTACAGTGACTGTAATTAAAGTCTCCTTTGTGCGATGTACCACAATGATTGATTAAAGATAAGTATTATACCAGCTACGTACTTTTCTTCATAGCATTAATTACGTATCCTGTTCCAGTACTTCACGCCCGTCTGCGTTAGTCTAGCGTGCCTTTTAAGCCACCTCTATCTACAAGGTGTTGGCCCAGCTGCCGACACATCAAATTAATTTGATTTGAAATTAGTCTGTTTCTTACTTACATTAAAGGTTATCTGATAGTGACTGGCAATACAGGAAGTACTTACAGGCATTATATTTCTTCAGAATTACGTTTGGCTGGGCTTTCAATTTCAGAGACAGGCAGGAAATCAAAGCGTGCCGAAGGCCTCTGGGCGCGAAAATGCGAGAATTTATTTGGTCAGCCTGGTCTGAGGTAATAGTTTTGGAAAGTTACTGAGAAGTGGGAGTATGCTACAGCAGAGTTGACACTTGTCACTGTATGGCTGCTCGTGAGAAGCTAGAATTGGCTCTCGAAGAAGGGATAAATTTTACGAGGGAAGACAGGAGGAACTAAGCGGATACTTCATCCACAGCAAGTAAGAGAAACACTTCGAATTCCACTTGCAGATTCGGTATGAGAAGTAGTCATTTCACTTTGCAGCACCAGCTGGAGGACGACGCAAAGTTGGAATTAGGTAGCTTTTCGGTATTCACAGGCGTTGTATCCCACACAGTAGCCGCCGACAGCAGCAATGGCAGACAACACAATGACGCTGTTAAAAAAATGATAAGATCAGTAATCGGCTTCGGCGTGTATTGGTCGCAATGTACTTATTAAACGTTAGAGTGTTAATGAATGGGAGGAAGACGTTCTTCTGTCATGCATAATTTTACGAACTCTAATTTAGGCAACCACTGTCGTCAGATCGAGGAAACGGATCAGTGTGCTAGTAATGAAGTAAACTACCTATCGGTTCCGCGTCTTCAATCTCCGCCAACCTCAGTTACCTATTATTGTTTCGTGGTCTTGTGCTAATTTGTCAGTGAATAGGATATTATTAAACATGTTCGTGTTATACTTTGAGAGTTGGCATGAGCCCCCTCTCATATTTCTATCTTACGATTCTCCTCTCTAGTTGCATGCGGTGGAGGGTTGCTTTTCCTTAACACGCGTACTTCCCACGCAGCGTCTCTCGTCACCCGGGTGGGCCGGTGACAGGCGGGCTCTGTGGAACCGGAGAGAGTTAAGCCGACGTGCGTGAGGCAGTCGAGTGAATGCTTTTCAGACGCCGACATTGTCAAGAGACACGCCCGCTGGGGTGTGAAGTAGCGGCTGGGCTAGAGGTTCCGTTACTTCAGAGAAACTTTGCGAAAACACTTTCTGGCGGGCTACCAGCGAGGCGTGGGAATGACTTGTGTACCCACGCAGTTGTGGCGGGAAAATTCCCGCACTTTCTGCAAAATCAGCACAGAAATTGGCGCCAAGAATCTCCATTGGTGGAATGGTAGTGCTCCGGCAATGGAGTGGAATTTCCGCCGGTTTTCGAGTTGCTGATTGGAACGTAACCACGGCCACTGTCGTGGGGGCGGGAATGTTCGGTGTTCGGCCTGTACGGGTGCTCTGAGTAGTCGGCAGTCGCCTTTCGGTCGAGGACGTCGGAGCAATCAGCCCTCGCCTGCGGTACGCCAGATCGTGTTCTGGGAGATAAGAAGACTGTTGGTAATGTACGTCCGCAGCACCGGCAGATAGGGATTTTCCTAGGTGATAATCAGAGCTCAGCAGAGCGCGCCTGTTCATCCTTTTCTAACTTTGTTCAGTTTCGAGTAGCAGCAATTACTATTGGGTTAGCTGTGTGTCTCTCTTGAGATTTGAGTGGAAAGGAATTGGCTCCACATACCACTTCGTCTTAAACCTCACGATCTAAGTTAGGGACAACTTCACCTTTACTGTGTTTGTATGAATCTCCAATTTTAGCCAATTTGATGTTTTATATTTCCTGTGTCTCTTTTACTATTCTGCGTTTAATCTTAATAAATCATATTGTTATTTTGGACAGAACTTTCTTTCTGTTAATCAATAGAGCAACCCTATCATTCCTCACTATGCTAATGAAACCTTTGTTTATTTAACTTATTTATCAAATTAAATTATTGCAGGTGCCAAACTCTCGTCTACTCCACTAGCAGGGTTGATTAGAGTCAGTTCGCGTATTTGTTTTATCCTTGTGCAACAGCAAAAGTCGGAGTTAGAATAGGGGGGGCTTAGAGCATGATTTACACATGTGGATTCTAGTAGAATTTAGTGATAAATACACTACTAGCCCCGGCACCTCGCATAATATGGCGACCCTTGGCCTCGGATCTTTCCTGTGAATCTCTGATAAACAAACAGGATTCTTAGTAGGAACATTCAATTTTTTTTCTCTCTATTTTTTTTAATGATTAATACCCAAGTTTTTTTTGGTAGTTCCGCGTTTAGTTTTAAGTAGCGGCGCATGACTACAGTTTTTGTTTTCAGTGTATATATTTTTTGTTCATTGTTTTTTTTGTGTTTCGCTGATGTGGTGTCTGTACCGCATCGCACTTTGTCGGATTTGTGTGCGGTTTCTGTACCACATCAAATTGTGTTTGTGATTACAGCGTTGGAACAGCGTTGTTGAAATTTTATGTTTATGTGTAAAAAATATATGGAGTAGATTAATTTTATTGTGCATTTTAGATGAATTTGTTTTTATGAATGATAACGAGAAGTAAGGCACGACTATTATCGGGCGAAGCTAAAACAAAAGAGGATAGCATAATGGATAAGGGGCAGTTTACTGACGGGAATAGGTTCGGAGATGAGATGGGCACATTTTTAGCAGGACAGGACGCCAGGGGCATTGATGAGGAAGGTGATTTGGACGCGATCTCAGAGCAGCGTTGCGGCCGTGATTATGATAGTGAAGTAGAGGATGAAACAGAGACAGGCACACAGGTCGAGACGGTAGCAGAAGTTTATAGTCAAACGAACGAGTGCAGACAGAGGCCAGCTCGGTCACGTCAGAGCTCTAGCGCCCAGGTGTCCAGAGTTACATCGCCCATGTTTGAAGAGGATCAAGAAGATGACGTAAACCCAATACTGAGCTTCCTACGATCAATGAAAGAAGAAGCTGACGAACAGCGTAAGAAGCAGGAAGAAGCTGACGAACAGCGTAAGAGGGAGAAGGAAGAAGAGGAGAAACAACGTAAGAAGGAGAAGGAAGAAGAGGAGAAACAACGTAAGAAGGAGAAGGAAGAAGCTGACGAACAGCGTAAGAGGGACACTGAGGCAATAATCTCGCATATAGGGGCAATTCGTGGGGAATTATTAACAATAAAGAAAGAATGTGGAGAAGCAAAACAAATGTCAATGGTAGCACAAAAAGTAGCAGGCCTAGCCAAAACTGCAGCAACAGGGGCAATGAAAATCGCAAGAGTAACTCTTCAACTCGCAGGGCGCTTGCGACGTGCGACACAAGTCCACTCGAAATCCCTAGCGGCCTTAAAGACTCAAGGTAACATTGCGGTTACGAACATCACGAAACGAATGAAAGAAGTAGAGAGTCGGATAGCAAAACTAGAGCGAAATGGGCACACGAGCACTGCGCGTTCGGATACCAATGATGGAGCACACAGGATTGTGTCTCCGAGGAAAAGCCCGCCGTGCTCTAGCCCAGTGACAGCGTGCGGAACAAACAATGCACACGCAGAAACAGCGAGTAATAGCTCCAATAATTGCAGCCCACTTAGAAGAGTGAATGCTGAATGCCACTTCCACTGTGATACAGACGTAGCACATCACAGTTATCAGCAAGATAGATCAGGACACTCCGCAGACGTGCAAGTATCGGAAACGTCTGACAACACCAGTGCGAGGATCGGACAGAATTTTGATCACAATCACTTCCTGTCGATACTCAAATTCCAGAAGTTCAAAGATAATGGAGGGTCGATGCATCCGAAGAGCTGGGTGATGCAATTTACTAATTCATTACCGTCGTCATGGCCAACCCAGGCCAAATTAGAATTCATGTGTGGACACATCGAAGGCCAAGCCGCGGAAAAGATGCGGGGCGTGGCAGCGACGTGTCGGACTTATCAGGAATTTGTTGGTGCATTCCTGCGGACCTACTGGTCAAAGGAAACGCAAGACAGGATTAAAGAGGAAATAATATTTTGTCCTGAACTGGAAGTGTCCGGGCATAAGAGCGCAACCAAATTTTTTGATGATTTACTCAAGAAGAATCAGTTTTTAGATAGTCCATACAGCAACGGAGAAATTATTAAATTTTGCTTTTCGAAATTGCCAGTTAGGTATCAACAGACACTTGTCGGGAAGTGTGGATCTGACATAGATGCATTCAAGAGTCTACTGCGCGAACTCGAAGTAGTCTTCGATAAACAAGACGCAAAGGACAGGAAGAAGGCGCAAAATAACAAATACCACGGGCCAGCAAGGGAAGACGACAACAGATCGCATAATCGCACTGGTCAGTTAGGAAACCAGGGTTACCGAGATCAAGGTTACGCTATTCAAGGTTATGGAAACCAGAGACACGGAAACCAGAACGTCAGGGAACAGGGTCAATCCAGACAAGCAATCTGGGACAGGAGGAATGACGAACGGCAAAGCGACCGTAATTGGAGGGAGCGAAATCAAGGACAACAGGAGAACCAGGAGATTGAAATTAGACCTCCAAATCCTAATGCACGTCAGAGGAGGGGGAGTCTAAGAAGGGATTGACGCTAGTCCATAGGACTCCACCACTTCTCTCACATAAAGGAGTTCGTAGAATAGTAGTAGTGTAAGAAATGTACATAGTAGAATAGGCAAAGATATGAACCTTTTTTCGGGGAACAATAATCGTTACATTAATAGATTAAGATTGCTAAAGTATTAACACGCTGCGTTGTCTTGCATAAGAATTTACTGCTGCTATCCTTTTTTTGTTTATGTTTGCGATCTCCAATGTCGATGGAGTAGGAGACACTACCTTTTCATGAGCAATGTTTTTGTCCTTTCCTATCTGGTGTCCATGTTAAGGGATAAGGATGAGTGATGAGACGTCGCACAAACGGGCGCATACAAGAACGTGCTCTTAGAAGCGTTCTGAGAGGTCGTGATACGCTCCATAGCGGCCACAACCAGTTCGTGAGACGTTCATACCAATGCTTGCAGGCACGCGTCAGTGCACTGCACGATTGTGGTATATTGCGCGATTTCGAGGGTGAATATGGGCAGTATAGTTTTTGCAGAGCTGCGCCGGTATCGTTGTCTTGCAAGTCGGGGTGAACCTGTGAGCATTTGACTCTAATGGTGCCTTAGACGAGAGAAATGAGGGCATAAAAGCCTACCATGCTAATGTGCTGGTTGGGGATTTAGCGTGCTGCTCGTTTTTGTCACAGATGAATCACCAAGGAATTGTACTTGGATATTCGTGACATACTGTGTAGCTGGCGTGTGTTGGGTGTCTGAATCCTCAACAGGAACCAGTCCTGGCTTGGTCATATTACATTGCTTCTGGAAAGGTGTGCTTTGATCGCGAAAACCGCATCACATAGAGAAGGAAGTTGCAACTATAAATTTATTGTCGTGTATAGCCATGGCTAACCCAGTCTCTGGAGTTTCAGTGAGGCGTAATGAAAACTCGGAGGTCATGTCGTACGGCGCGCACATCACTGTCGTCAATAGCGGCGAGCAGCAAGACATCTCAGCGTAACAGGAACTATGTAAGGGTATTGTATAAGGTAAATAAAAAAATAAATAAATAAATAAATAAATAAATAAATAAATAAAATAAAATAAATAAATAAATAAATAAAAGGGAAAGTACGATACTAGGATAAGTTAAACTGTAGGATTTAACAATAACTAGATTAATATTGTGGGGGTTTTCTACCACAAGTGTGGCGCGCGCCTGTTGAGTTGCTATTTTTCAGGTCACCAAACCACAGACCCGAGATGGAGGGACGACGGGCGAGCGAAAGTAGCGTAGTTGCATGTTCTTTATAGCACAGTAAAACTTAGACCTGCATAACAACATAATTTAATTAAAAGACGTAGAATGTAGATCGTTGGGATATGGTAGTTAATTCTTGAAGCATGTCTACTGTCGATCTATATAATTAATAGTAATATTAGTGCGGGCCCGCACATTTAGTTGTTCATCCATTACAAAGCATCAGTTATCACACACCATGTACATACTGAGATCGGTCTCTACACATATATCAAAATAAATTATTTCCATGTCTAGATTAGATGTTATAATGATTGCCATAGATTAATAACTATAAAAGTAAAATAAGAGTGTCTGAAATGACAGACCATCAATGTTTCATTATGTAAATTTATTATAACATAGAAGGTCATGGGAAAAAGTTAGGCATAAGACTTTTGTAAGAATTGTACAGATGACGAGGAACGTGGCAATGCAGAGGCCAGCCAGCGCAAAAACAAGAGGTCTTCGGCTACCTGCTAGAGGGCGAGCGTCCCATCCTACACGCTGACAGTCACCCGGCTGCCTACCTGAGGGATTACACGGGACCCTCGCCCCGCCACAAGCGAAAGTGGGGCTGGCCGTTGACCCTGACACGCGACAGCCTGCTAGCTCTCCGGACGCGGCAGCCGCTTGGAGGGATTCCCTGCGGCAGACCACGTTGTCGTGAGTACACGAAGAACATCACATATCGTGTCAGAACCTGCGCCTCATGTGCCTCAGGACAGAAAGGGACGCTCTATACTCACCTGTTTGGGTTTTTACAACTCACTAGCATTGGCCGATCTGCATACACAAAGCAGTATCGTGCCACACTAACAAATGTATGGTCTCATGTCTTACTTCTCCTCTCTATTAGAGAGCAGTTTTTAACAATAGTCGCTCCTAGTTCGATCCTGTATGGATGACCTCACACACTTGTGGAGTCACTCCACGTGCCATCATCCCTCGTCGAACTGCAATATTGGGAAACGTAAAGTTCTGTCCAGCGAGAGAAGAGACCTAGACTAGTGATGTATCCCAACAAGGAGATCTCAGAGACAATTAATCGACGTGAGGAGAACCTATCACTGTGTCTTCCTACCATACTGCCGTGATCATATGCGTGGGTCTGACTACAATCTCAACAGCGTACTGCAGACACTCCAGAACTCCCTATTGCTGTTGCCACAACGTAGCAACTACACCCGACGTTTAGCCTTATGTGGTGTCAGTACGGTGGAATTTGTGAAGTGCCACGGATATTTCTAACAATGTGATTTAGTGCCTCATTCTCAGCACAGTCGTGAACTTTGTGCAATGTGCACGCACAATTTGATGCCCCATGAACCTTGTTTTTTTTTTTTTCTTAAATTTCTTTCTCTTATGTTGTTTCTGTAATGTATGTTATACCTTGTATGCGTTTGTGTTTTACACTGTAATTCTTATTACAGATTACTGTATTGTTCTCCACATCATGTTTTTTTTGTATTTTGTGTTTATTGTTGTGTGTATGCTAACAGTGTGCCTGAAGTCCCCATAAACTGAAGCAGATACCACCACTGTCATTGTGAATGGACCATCAGTTCAGGGAACATTTTGTAAAGGTTATTCTTGCTGCAGGGAGACAGAATGAATCGGAGGTTGTAACTAGATTCTGAAAACTCACAAAGAGATTGTTAACTTATATAGTATCATGTGTGAGTGAGTTCAGGTTAGTTTAATGATTAAAATTGTTGTAACATCTTGGGCATTTAATTGCGGAGCACTCCAACTCTGATTGTAAAGAATAAACTGCTCCATATTTGGCTCAGATGCCCGGGCCATGTTTAGAGCGTGAATGTCTGCGTGAATCGGTGTTTGGAAGGGGCTCCCTGGGTATGGATGTGTGATGTGAGTGTTAGTGTTCCATATTAAGAAGGTGAAGTTGGCTACATCATAAATAATCCTCCCTCTATGAGTTGCATTTTTCAGTTGCAATGATCTTTTTTATAGAGTGCGGTATGTGGAGTCACTTTGTAAGATTGTTCTTGGGCGATTGACTCACTACCTTGCTCCTAAGTGAGCCAACCGCTCACCAATTACAATCTAAAATGGCGTAGGGGCAATGAGAGGTGGCATGAGCCCCCTCTCATATTTCTATCTTACGATTCTCCTCTCTAGTTGCATGCGGTGGAGGGTTGCTTTTCCTTAACACGCGTACTTCCCACGCAGCGTCTCTCGTCACCCGGGTGGGCCGGTGACAGGCGGGCTCTGTGGAACCGGAGAGAGTTAAGCCGACGTGCGTGAGGCAGTCGAGTGAATGCTTTTCAGACGCCGACATTGTCAAGAGACACGCCCGCTGGGGTGTGAAGTAGCGGCTGGGCTAGAGGTTCCGTTACTTCAGAGAAACTTTGCGAAAACACTTTCTGGCGGGCTACCAGCGAGGCGTGGGAATGACTTGTGTACCCACGCAGTTGTGGCGGGAAAATTCCCGCACTTTCTGCAAAATCAGCACAGAAATTGGCGCCAAGAATCTCCATTGGTGGAATGGTAGTGCTCCGGCAATGGAGTGGAATTTCCGCCGGTTTTCGAGTTGCTGATTGGAACGTAACCACGGCCACTGTCGTGGGGGCGGGAATGTTCGGTGTTCGGCCTGTACGGGTGCTCTGAGTAGTCGGCAGTCGCCTTTCGGTCGAGGACGTCGGAGCAATCAGCCCTCGCCTGCGGTACGCCAGATCGTGTTCTGGGAGATAAGAAGACTGTTGGTAATGTACGTCCGCAGCACCGGCAGATAGGGATTTTCCTAGGTGATAATCAGAGCTCAGCAGAGCGCGCCTGTTCATCCTTTTCTAACTTTGTTCAGTTTCGAGTAGCAGCAATTACTATTGGGTTAGCTGTGTGTCTCTCTTGAGATTTGAGTGGAAAGGAATTGGCTCCACATACCACTTCGTCTTAAACCTCACGATCTAAGTTAGGGACAACTTCACCTTTACTGTGTTTGTATGAATCTCCAATTTTAGCCAATTTGATGTTTTATATTTCCTGTGTCTCTTTTACTATTCTGCGTTTAATCTTAATAAATCATATTGTTATTTTGGACAGAACTTTCTTTCTGTTAATCAATAGAGCAACCCTATCATTCCTCACTATGCTAATGAAACCTTTGTTTATTTAACTTATTTATCAAATTAAATTATTGCAGGTGCCAAACTCTCGTCTACTCCACTAGCAGGGTTGATTAGAGTCAGTTCGCGTATTTGTTTTATCCTTGTGCAACAGCAAAAGTCGGAGTTAGAATAGGGGGGGCTTAGAGCATGATTTACACATGTGGATTCTAGTAGAATTTAGTGATAAATACACTACTAGCCCCGGCACCTCGCAACTTCAGTGCAACTATTGCATTCGTTGTGTGATGATTTATAATAAACAATAGAACTTACGGTAACTTTGGCTTTCATTGCGTACATATCTCACCTGGGCACAAAATTAAATTACTGTGTCACTATTTTACCGCCAATTTGAAGTCCGTAGGGCCATAATTTAGCGTTACTTAAAAGTCAAAAATTCAAATGGCTCCAAGCACTATGGGACTTAACATCTGAGTTCATCAGTTCCCTAGACGTAGAACTACTTAAACCTAACTAACCTAAGGACATCACACACATCCATGCCCGAGGCAGGATTCGAACCTGCGACCGTAGCAGCAGCGCGGTTCCGGACTGAAGCGCCTAGAACCGCTTGGCCACAGCGGCCGGCCACTTAAAAGTCCTTGCATAACAAATGATTGTTTACAGTCTTCACTGGGAATCTACATGCTCGTACAGGTTAATTACCAAAAGGCGTAGGTGGTGGAGTAGTACAAAATCTAGCACATATACACTCCTCGAAATTGAAATAAGAACACCGTGAATTCATTGTCCCAGGAAGGGGAAACTTTATTGACACATTCCTGGGGTCAGATACATCACATGATCACACTGACAGAACCACAGGCACATAGACACAGGCAACAGAGCATGCACAATGTCGGCACTAGTACAGTGTATATCCACCTTTCGCAGCAATGCAGGCTGCTATTCTCCCATGGAGACGATCGTAGAGATGCTGGATGTAGTCCTGTGGAACGGCTTGCCATGCCATTTCCACCTGGCGCCTCAGTTGGACCAGCGTTCGTGCTGGACGTGCAGACCGCGTGAGACGACGCTTCATCCAGTCCCAAACATGCTCAATGGGGGACAGATCCAGAGATCTTGCTGGCCAGGGTAGTTGACTTACACCTTCTAGAGCACGTTGGGTGGCACGGGATACATGCGGACGTGCATTGTCCTGTTGGAACAGCAAGTTCCCTTGCCGGTCTAGGAATGGTAGAACGATGGGTTCGATGACGGTTTGGATGTACCGTGCACTATTCAGTGTCCCCTCGACGATCACCAGTGGTGTACGGCCAGTGTAGGAGATCGCTCCCCACACCATGATGCCGGGTGTTGGCCCTGTGTGCCTCGGTCGTATGCAGTCCTGATTGTGGCGCTCACCTGCACGGCGCCAAACACGCATACGATCATCATTGGCACCAAGGCAGAAGCGACTCTCATCGCTGAAGACGACACGTCTCCATTCGTCCCTCCATTCACGCCTGTCGCGACACCACTGGAGGCGGGCTGCACGATGTTGGGGCGTGAGCGGAAGACGGCCTAACGGTGTGCGGGACCGTAGCCCAGCTTCATGGAGACGGTTGCGAATGGTCCTCGCCGATACCCCAGGAGCAACAGTGTTCCTAATTTGCTGGGAAGTGGCGGTGCGGTCCCCTACGGCACTGCGTAGGATCCTACGGTCTTGGCGTGCATCCGTGCGTCGCTGCGGTCCGGTCCCAGGTCGACGGGCACGTGCACCTTCCGCCGACCACTGGCGACAACATCGATGTACTGTGGAGACCTCACGCCCCACGTGTTGAGCAATTCGGCGGTACGTCCACCCGGCCTCCCGCATGCCCACTATACGCCCTCGCTCAAAGTCCGTCAACTGCACATACGGTTCACGTCCACGCTGTCGCGGCATGCTACCAGTGTTAAAGACTGCGATGGAGCTCCGTATGCCACGGCAAACTGGCTGACACTGACGGCGGCGGTGCACAAATGCTGCGCAGCTAGCGCCATTCGACGGCCAACACCGCGGTTCCTGGTGTGTCCGCTGTGCCGTGCGTGTGATCATTGCTTGTACAGCCCTCTCGCAGTGTCCGGAGCAAGTATGGTGGGTCTGACACACCGGTGTCAATGTGTTCTTTTTTCCATTTCCAGGAGTGTATGTGGGAAGTACTAAGAGAGTGACGTAAGCAACAAAAAACGTGACTACTGAAGATGATTTCGACTAAACGAAAACACTTCTAGTCCTACTAAGACTTTCGTTACAGTTGCAAGAGACGTTATTTAACCTATACAGCTTGTATACCTGGGATGGCGGAAAAAGCGTCCGAAAAACTAAAAATATAACAAATCTGTTTAAGTTACGATGCCACTTGTGTAGCAACCGTTCCTTGTGATAATCCTCTTCAGCATTTGACCACACGTAAAACATATACTTGTTGTCTTTATTGTCTGTCCATAAACGTAACAAACTCGCAAGTTTCACTGAATTTTCCCAACTAACCCCCCAAATACAATAAGACTCACCTGTATCTGACTAGTTGCAAGAATGAGTACTTAACACATCGGTTTTCGTTCTGTATAGTAGCTTCCCTCGTTGTAATAACGAATGAGAGCCGTGGTGCATGAATGGTCGATGCTAAAACCACATTGCACTCAAAATAGTTGTAACCATTTTCGCTAGAAGGCTGCTTTTGCTCTCGGTACTTTATCGAGTATAGCCGTTCTAGCTTGATTAGTGGAGGCACTGCATTTCATTCAAGTATTACTCAAAACTGATTAAACTTCGACTCCTACGTAAGTCAAGGTACTTACCTTGAATTCTGATTCGCAGAATTCCGTTTACTGATTAACGTTTCAAGTGGCAATCTACTTAATAAGACGTGGTTTTAAGTGCCGAGTTTTCGACGTAAGCACTTGATTTTGTCCAGTGGCCCTGTTCTGACGCCCGTGACAGAATTACAGTAATATGTACGTAATTGGAGGCCGTTATGGGATGTGCTGTTACTAATATTTCACTAAATAGTTCCTTTTGTTAAACAATCTGATGTAAATGAAATTCTACTTCGTTCTGATATTGTGAAAAAAGTTTTAGCGCTAAGTAGGAGACATCTCGACCTTCGTGTTGCGCTGACAACGGGATCTCGCGGTCTTGAAAATTCAGTTCCGTCTGATACTCGGCAGATTGGTAGTGTACTTCGAGAGTGTCAACCGATAAAAGATGTAAAACGCACTAGCCAGAAGATTCCAAGGAAAAGGGCTGTAATCTTTTACGCTTGACTCATATCCTGGTCAATTTATACGCTATGGTGGCATAGCGAAATGTCTGCACCTCTATAGCGACTCGCCTGGCATGTGGGCGATTGAGGTTCGATCCTACCTTGGGGTAACTTTTTGTTTTTCAAATTGTTTTAAAACGATAACAATTTTTAAATAAAGTTGGCACACCCTGCAGATGAAAATGATATGCTTAGGATCGTGTACGTTTGCATGGTAACAGTAGAACTTAAGTGTAAATATAAGACTAGGCAGCAGTGCTAGTCATAAATATTTTAGTACAGTTTAATAGGCATGTAGCGCCAGTTCAAGCACAATGTGCATTATTATGTCATTGATGAGCTATGGGATTTCTCCATCCCCAACCACCCCACCGCATCTCCAACCGCACCCGCATCCACATTCCATCCCACAACTGGCTGGTCGCCAGCACCGCTCCCCATATACAAACTGATCGAATTTTCTCCCATGTCACGGTACTTTTACATCTAGAGGGACTGCTATTCAATATTCGACTTATACATGTCTGGTGACACTTATTTACAAAATGAATTGTAACCGATAATGAAAGAAAATAAATGTCGTGTGGCTAGGTGGTGCAGGTCTTTCGAGTTGACGCCACTTAGGCGACCTGCGCGTCGATGTGGATGAAATGATGATGATTAGGACAACACAACACCCAGTCCCTGAGCCGAGAAAATCTTCGACCCTGTCGGGAGTCGAACCCGGGACCTTAGGATTGACATTCCATCACGCTGACCACTCAGCTACCGGGGCCGGACGACAATGAAAGAACAACGACGTATTACGAGAGTAATGGCCTTTATCTTTCTTATCCATGGCATTTCAACACGAAAAACTGTGACCAGTATTACACGCTAGATCACAGCGCACCCTGCTGACATGGTCTGGAGAGTGCGAGCGAACAAAAAAATGTTCAAATGTGTGTGAATTCCTAAGGGACCAAACTGCTGAGATCATCGGTCCCTAGACTTACACACTACTTAAACTAAGTGAAACTAATTTATGCTAAGAACAACACACACGCCCATGCCCGAGGGAGGACTCGAACCTCCGGCGAGAGGGGCCGTGCAGTCCGTGACATGGCGCCGCAAACCTCGCGGTCACTCCGCACGAACAAAACACACAAAAAATGGTTCAAATGGCACTGAGTACTATGGGATTTAACATCTGTGGTCATCAGTCCCCTAGAACTTAGAACTACTTAAACCTAACTAACCTAAGGACATCACATACATCCATGCCCGAGACAGGATTCGAACCTGCGACCGTAGCAGTCCCGCGGTTCCGGACTGAGCGCCTAGAACCGCTAGACCACCGCGGCCGGCACAAAAGACACGTCCATCCTCATAATGGCTGAGCATGACACTCCTGGCATACTGGGGCTATGAATCACGCGGTATGGCGCCGACTGCAGCAGACCTATGCATGGCGCCTAAACGGCCGCTCTGAGTCACGGTTACGAAATTGCGCTCTTAAGTGATTGACTTAGAGTGATACTTCTGTTAGCAATGTGGGATACACACACTATATTGATCATAGTGATGTCTTCTATGCCATTCCCTCTACAGTACATAGCAGAGCCCTCATCTCACATCAGTTAGGGAGGTGTCAGAAATTTCGACAACTGAATTATCACAGTAAGCTGAACCTGTGGGGGAGGACAAAGAACTGTTGTACAGGTATGTTTAGTGCTCGATTTGGAATGCTGACAAAACGTTAAACACCAACCGTCCTACCTATAAACAGGATGTGATTTAATATTTGGGCAGGCACTGTATTTTTAAGAGATTCTCCACATAAATTGTGTTTTATGTTGTGCATAGGACATATAATATCTCTAGCTGAGTTCTATCCACTGCTCCCCTCTACTGTCCAGATGTACTAGCCATCAATAATGAAATCTCTACTATGAACTTCTAGCACGTTATTTTGATCTGACATTCTAACACAGTAAACAACTGAACAGGGTAACGCTATTTTTGTATGTCGCCCTCCAATTACTAACTTGCACGATTCTGTGTTTAGAGTCCATGGTGTCTTCGATCATATGAGAACTCAGAATGGCTGACCTGGGTATATTAATGCAGTCCAAAATAGTTGTTCCAATTTTCGTGGCACTGCGGTCGTCTACCCTACCTCTCATCTTCATCGTAGGCTTACTAGCCATCAAGAGAACCCAGTACTTGCACTCTGCACTCATAGTTCAAGGCCGATTATCAACGTCTTCATCATCATGAAGCCTCTTTATTGATATGCCACCTCCAGGCATAAGAATGTGACTCACACACTTGATTGTATTAAATTTTTTTCTCAATGTTTATTATTTATTTGTATGTGTGTGCGTGTGTGTGTGTGTGTGTGTGTGTGTGTGTGTGTGTGTGTGTGTGTGTGTGCGTGTGTGTGTGTGTGTGTGTGTTGTTGTTGTTTTTAATGGTGTTCTTTCATTTCTCCTCCAGTTCAAAAGCTCCCTGGTGTAGATGACGCAGTGCGTGAAACATTTGAGGATCAGCAGCAGCAAGAGGAGGTATCAATCCAGCATTCATACACACTCCCTGATGCAGCTCCCAGCACGTTAGAGTGAAAATGAAGCACATTTGAGCAGCAACTGAGACAGAAATAAAGTAAGCATCCAGAAAAGCTACCTGATACAGACCCTGAACATACTGTAGTGGAAATGAAGTCAGCATGGCGAACTGTTTCTACTACATCCATCACTGGCACCACTATGTCAGCATGCAGACAGTCTCCCTGATGCAGCACATAATGTATCAAAGCAGGCATGGAATTGTTTCCAGGCTCCGACTTTCCACTACATCCAATGCCTGCAACACTCAGCAAGCCTTAGCTGCTAAAGAGTGCTGTTGTTCAATACTACTTGTCAATTTACAGTCAACGAAGAGAAGCATGCTAATGTTGGTTTTGCACCTAACACAGACTTCAAAGTTATTGTGGAATAGAAAATGTCCAACAGGGTACAAAAGTGTAAGTCAATGATATGGTGTGGGATTAACTGTGGTCCGTCGGGGTGGCCGAGCGGTTATAGGTGCTACAGTCTGCAACCGCGCGACCGCTACGGTCGCAGGTTCGAATCCTGCCTCGGGCATGGATGTGTGTGACGTCCTTAGGTTAGTTAGGTTTAAGTAGTTCTAAGTTCTAGGGGACTGATGACCTTAGAAGTTCATACTGCTCAGAGCCATTTGAACCATTTTTTGATTAACTGTGCTGGAAGCTGAAATTCAGACAGGGTTGCATGACAATCGAGAACATCCCCATGAGACATCAATATCTTCAGCAGCAACTGCGTATCCATCGTCGACATATTTGGGAATGGTACAGTGAAGTTAACATCTCAAGACCTGACACAATGTGCATATTTAAAGCGTCTAAGTATCACGAATCTATGTGGCCTCTACGATACAATAAGTGTCACCAGGGAGAGACTCATTCCATGGAGAAGGGATGTTAATATTCTCTTCGATGATATTGTCAAGTTTCTATTTGAACGCGACGAGCACGATGAGGATTAGGAGTTTAAGGTATGTATAGATGTGTATACGTGTCCGCTAGTAGTACTCCTATAAACAGAAATGTCAAACAAGTGCATTTCACACGCGTTATTTCTAAGACTACTAGTGTTGCAATTGGTTTGCATGAAATGCACGGTGAATTTAAAGTATCTAAAAAATAGTTATTTGGAAAGGATCGCAGGCTGATGAACAAGGCTGACTAAAAAAAAGAGAGTGGCAGTTCTTTTTTTGCGGTGGTGTTTTAGTTTCCCACAGCTCGCAAACTACAGCGTCTCCATACATGTCTTCGGGTTGGAATCTCATTAGCTGCATCAGAATTGTCTTCAGTGGTGAGTCCCGCTTCGAATTGAGCTCGATGACTGCTGAAATCATGTCTGGAGACGCCATAGACCGAAGTCGGATACCAGCTTGATTATTGCCTGTCATACAGCCCAACAACCTGGAGTAATGGGAGTGATGGTCGCAGTGCCGTTTCATTTCATAGCAGACTCCTTTGGTTGTTATCTGCGACACCCTAACAGCACAATGGTACGTCGACGATATTTTGCGCCCCATTTGCCCTTCATAGCAAGCCGTCCTGGGCTTACTTCCAACAAGATAATGCCCGCACACAGTTGGCGAGTGTTTCTACTGCTTGTCTTCGGGCTTGCCAAATCCAATCTTGCTTAGCCAGATCCGTCTCCAGTTGAGACAGTTTTAATCATTATGGGCATAGCCCTCCAACAAGCTCGGAAGTTTGACGATCTAACGCGCCAGATGGACAGAATTTGGTACAATATCCCTCAGGAGGAGATCCAAAAACTCTATCAATGCCGAGCTGAATAACTGCTTGCGTAACTGTCAGAGGTGGACCAACGCATTATTGACTTACTCAGTTTCTGAAGCTCTTTCTCTTGAATAAATCATTCGTTTTCCTTCCATTCCATCTTTTCTTCTGATACAGCAACCAGAGTAATGTTTGAGATAAAAATACAGTCTTGATTGCAGAGGCCGGCCGGAATGACCGAGCGGTTCTAGGCGCTTCAGTCTGGAACCGCGCGACCGCTACGGTCGCAGGTTCGAATCCTGCCTCGGGCATGAATGTGTGTTTTGTCCTTAGGTTAGTTAGGTTTAAGTAGTTCTAAGTTCTAGGGGACTGATGACCTCAGAAGTTAAGTCCCATAGTGCTCAGAGCCATTTGATTTTTTTTTATTGCAGAGTTTTTTATTTTCGAATTTCAATGACACGTTTCGCCTGTGGGAGGCATCTTCATGTTATAGAACCTGGTCACCCCACAAGCCGTCCACAAAACGATTATACGATGAGAATACATCGGCAAAATGCGATTAGGATATCAAAATCACACTGTGCCGATGTATTCGCATCGTATAATCGTTTTTGCGCCGTGACAAGTTTCTATAATCTAAAGTTGCCTACCGAAGCAGTAACATGTCACTGAAATTTAAAAATAAAAACCTCCGCAACCAAAAGTGCATTCTCTAAGCATGACCTGAATGACACCATTCCAGGACGTTGCATTGGAAGAGGAGGAGCTGAAGATGAACTTCATCGCCGGTGGGCTCCCAGGTCGCCAGTCCTCACACCTTGTGACTTTTATCTGTGGGGTTACGTAAAAGACCGCGTTTTTATCCCTCCTATGCTTGATATTCTTGAAAGTCATCACACTGATTGAAGCTGTAAATTCGATAACGTGAATGCATAAAATCTTTGAACTTTCCTATTTCTAGGAATTTTGGAATTGTTTTTCTATATTTTGTACTTGGAAGCAATAAATGTCTGAAATCTGTTCCTTCTTTTTGAATAGCCCTGTGTAGAATAATGAAGCGGGTAATACTGTAACCGGAGGTCGAGGTGCTGATCACGATTTGTCCTTAGGGTGCAAAAGATAATAAAACAGCCGGGGAAGCAGAGTGAGATTTTTATGAACACGCTGAAATAAAAGATACGCAACTCTGCCATGATTGCGAGAACTGCACGAATCTAATAATAACCGTGTTAGTATTTTGTGAAAAGTATGTTGTTTGTGTCTATAAAGAACGTTACTACAGTGGAAACTGAAAGCATTAGTCACTTTGGACGGCTGCTAGTTTGCTTGTCATCCTTCCTCTACCACAGACAAAAAATAATGTTTCATCGATGAGCTTCCCAGCTCCAAATAGACTAGCACACAGCCTACACTCGCTCACTTTTGAAATGACTGCGCTCGCTGTATCGGCACAGCGCTAATGTAAACAGACAGTTCTGGAACGTTGCATAAATATTCATGGCTCTATTAAATGACATTATGGCCGCTGCTGTAGTGAAGTTATTAACAGGAGCTGAACTGCAGCAAAGCAGTTAGTGCAGCTGCTGGATTTGCTCCATGTGTCTTGTGAAGCGGCAGTGACAGAGACCCCGTTTAATCCAGTAGTCCAGTCAGACAGCGTTTTTCCCGTAACAAAATTACGGAAGTTTTTTCTCAACGGTTCAATAGGAGTATGTTTTTTGGGGTGCTGAACCCGAATTTCATGTTTGCTGTCTTTTAGGAGGTCGGTTTCACAACTAAAAACGCAGAAAACCTCAAAATTTTCGTACTTATTCCAGTTGTTCACTTATTTCTCGAAAAACTATGCGTTTTTCGAAAATGACCACTTAATACAAAATTAAAGTAGCTAAAATTTCCTACAAAATATATTATTCAGGTTTGATTTTCTGATGAGTGTTATCACTGCTAGAGCGCGATGAAAAGCAACCATTTTTTTGGCTGTCTGCGAAAACATAGTTACAACTTGAAAAATGCACGTGTAGTGGACTGACAAGGCAGCCAGTCCACAGGGACGGGTAGCCGAGAGGGCACACGTACACACACGCCGACTGGCGCGAAGTCTGGAACAGGATTCGTAATGAATGTGATAAAGAAAAGAACGTAGCTACTAGAACACTTAACTTTTATATCGTCCTTTGGTATACAGCATTCTTGATGATACAAGTGAGACTATCTTGAGATACATGCAATGGTACAAATGGCGCCTTGCTAGGTCGTAGCCATTAACTTAGCTGAAGGCTATTCTAATGGTTCAAATGGCTCTGAGCACTATGGGACTCAACTGCTGTGGTCATCAGTCCCCTAGAACTTAGAACTACTTAAACCTAACTAACCTAAGGACATCACACACAGCCATGCCCGAGGCAGGATTCGAACCTGCGACCGTAGCATGAAGGCTATTCTAACTGTCTCTCGGCAAATGAGAGAAAGGCTTCGTCAGTGTAGTCGCTAGCAACGTCGTCGTACAACTGGGGCGAGTGCTAGTACGTCTCTCGAGACCTGCCTTGTGGTGGTGCTCGGTCTGCGATCACACAGTGGCGACACGCGGGTCCGACATGTACTAATGGACCGCGGCCGATTTAAAGCTACCACCTAGCAAGTGTGGTGTCTGGCGGTGACACCACATTCCTCCCCCGCAAATCGGCGAACGGTCGTGTGATAAGGCTTCCGCCAGCCGTGGGGAGGACCCCATGTTGACGTATGCGATGGGGTGGGGAGCCTAACAACAGGCGAGGCTGTGCCACCCGCACCCTGCCATTCGGTCCGAGGGGAGCTAGGAAACGCCTGAAAACCTAGTCCAGGGTGCACGTCAACATGCGGTGTATGCGCCCGTAATGAGACAGGAGGGGCCGAAGGGTCGACCTCCATTGCGTCGGGAGATCCGACGCGCGATGACGACATCTGGGCCGGAGCGGGCAAGAGTTCCATGGCGGAGGACAGCTGGTCACGGGAAGCGATCGGCGGCGCGTGACCCAGGGAGGCGCTGGGCTGCTGCAGCGAAGCGTCCACTGCGGGCGGCGCCGGCGGGAGAACAGGCGGCGGCGGCGGCGGCGCGTCGCCATGAGGCAAAATGGAAGGCATCGTCGGTAACACCTGGGGATGAGGCGAGCCAGTAGATGGGTCCCCAGGGCGCTGACCGGACGGCACCGTCGCTGAAAGCAGACGGGGAGCGGCAGAACCCAGGCGACGACAGAGGTGCAGCTTATTGAGATGCCGACGCACCTCACCAGAGGCCCCCAAAACCAAACACATCGCGCGTCCGAGGCAGCGAAGAATGCGCCCTGCGAGCCAACGCCGTGAACCTCGATAGTTGCGATAGAAGACAACGTCGCCAGGAGCAAAAGCAGGAGTCTGCCGCTGCACAGGAACCTGATGCGGCGGATGCAGCAAAGACGTCAAGGTTCGATGAGGACGACCATGGAGCAACTCAGCCGGCGAGCGACCATCTCGGGGCTGAGAGCGATACGAGGACAAAAAGAGCAACAAGGCGGCCTCCCGAGAATGCGACTCTTTCAACTTCAACATCTGTGACTTGAAAGTCCGGACCAAACGTTCAGCGGCACCGTTTGACTGAGGCGAAAACGGCGCGGATGTCAGATGTTGAATACCATTGGCCTTGCAGAATGACTGAAATTCGGCAGACATGAATTGTGGGCCATTGTCGGAAACAATAGTCTGTGGAAGACCTTCAATGCAAAAAATAGCAGACAACGCTTGGATTGTGGCAGAAGACGTCGTGGAAGACAGCCGGACAACAAATGGAAAATTACTGAAGGAATCGACAACAACCAACCATCGAGCATTCAAGAAGGGACCAGCAAAAGCGATATGTAAGCGTTGCCAAGGGGAAGTGGCTTTTGGCCACGCAAAGAATTTCCGCGGCGGTGCGGATTGTTGTTCGGCACACGCCATGCAAGAAGAGCACATAGTCGTAATCGCAGCATCGATTCCGAACCAAGTACAGTGCTGACGAGCAAGTTGTTTCGTGCGCACTATACCCCAATGTCCTTGGTGAAGGAGCCGGAAGACAGAGGACTGTAACGAACGTGGGATCACTACTCTGGACTGATAATTATCAGAACGCAACAACAAAACACCACGTCGTACAAAAAGTCTCTCCTTGTGAGCAAAAAATCGGCGAACCAACGGATCCTCGATCCGTGACTTCGACTAGGGCCATCGCGTAGCAACAAAACGCAAAACAGTAGCAAGGACAGGGTCAGCAGCTGTGGCTGCAGCTACACGACGAAAATCAATCGGAAACGATTCGACCACGTCATCGGTTTCCGAATCAATGAACATACAAGCAAGTTCGGAAGAATCGAATGCTCTAGCCTCAGCAATAGGCAAAATTACTAAGGGTGAGGCCCAGAGAGAAGCCTGCACACGTTCAAGTACACCTTGCGATTCGAAATCGTGTAATGATCTTGCGACCTCATCACGCAATGCGTGGGGAACATTGCGCGCTCTGAAAAATTTCGGTTGCGCGTTTACTTGCAGTTCCAAATGTGCTTCGTAGTTCGTAGCGCAACCAAGGCCCGGTGCAAAAATGTCTGCAAATTCTTCACATAGACGAGAAACACTGGCGGAAGGCACAGTCTGGTTCACTGATAGGACCTGATATACGATTGACAAGTTAAACAACTGAAATAAATCTAAACCAAACAAGTTCACTGCCGAAGAAGAACGAAGAACGTAAAATGACAAGTTTTGTTTGTCCCTTGTATGTTGCAAGAAGAGTGCACTGTCCTAACACAGGGATAGCTTGTCCTGAATAACTATTGAGCTGAACATTTGCGGCACGCAACGGAGGTTTGCCCAGTTGTTTGTACGTGTCGTGATTGATTAATGAAACTGCAGCTCCGGTATAGAGCTGGAATGGTATCACTTTGCCTTCAAAGTCCAAGTCGACAAAAAGTTTGTCCTGCTGACAAGAGCGACTTTCACGTGCAATTTGAACTGATACAGGTACAGAAGCACTTGCGACTTGACGGGATTTCCGGCGACGTCGACGCACACTGTTTGTGGGACGAACACAGTCACTGTTAACGAGAGGAACACTGGGCGGAGTGGCACTAACTACATGAATGTCCATGGGCGAAGGTTCCCGAGCCTGTGTGTCCTTGGTTCTATTCCGGCGCGAAGCAAAGGGCCTGGAATGGTTGTGAGCGTCTGATCTGAGCTTTTTTCTGGCAAACACATTGAACATGCCCTTTCTTATGACAGTAAAAGCAAATAGCTTGGCGTGACGGGCAATTCTCACGCGAATGTCTAGTTGCACACCGCGGGCATGATTTCACTGCATTTGCTTGCTTTCGCGGGACACGTGGCGGTGCGGACGTGCGCGAAGGCTGTTTACAGGTCCGCGCAGCGCGCCCGGCAGGCCGGTTAATGCGACACACTGCTGGCGAAGTTTCAAATGATTCCTGAGCAAAGTCAAGTGTGTCTTGCCTATCCAATATGTCTATCACTTGCTGAAGGGAGGGATTAACTAGTTTCAAAATCTGTTCCCGTATACGAACATCTGAAACGTTCTGTGCTATTGCATCACGTACCATTGTATCTGAATAAGGAAGTCCACATTCACACTCAAAAGCACACTCCCTAGTAAGTCCTTGCAATGTTGCAACCCACTCCCTATTAGTCTGACCGGCCGTACGTTTTGTACGAAAGAACGTATACTGTTTTGCAACGACATTGACTGTTTCCTTGAAATAGGCATCTAAAGCAGACAAAATTTCTTCATAGGACAGAGTTGCTACGTCGCGCCGGGGAAACAATTTCACTATCACACGGTAGGTGGACAACCTACACACGAAAGCAAAAACGGCTGCCGCTCATAACCTTGAATTCTGTAGGCGGCGAGATGGAATCCAAATTGTCGAGACCATTCCGGCCATGTTTCTTGGGTTGAATCAAAACTACGGAAGGACGGTGCAACTGCGTGTCGTGGCTGCGGTAGCGATGAAGCGGCGGCGGCCGCATCGTTTTGCAGCGCACGTTGACCCTGGACGAGCTGTCCCAGAGCATCCAATAACGCCTGCGTCTGCTGATTCTGCAAGCGATAAAATTCGGACAGTACATCTGGAGAATGTGGCGAAGCCATGACACAAGCAAATTAATACAATACGAACGCTAAAGTCCCTTTTGAGACTCGTCGCCAATGTAGTGGACTGACAAGGCAGCCAGTCCACAGGGACGGGTAGCCGAGAGGGCACACGTACACACACGCCGACTGGCGCGAAGTCTGGAACAGGATTCGTAATGAATGTGATAAAGAAAAGAACGTAGCTACTAGAACACTTAACTTTTATATCGTCCTTTGGTATACAGCATTCTTGATGATACAAGTGAGACTATCTTGAGATACATGCAATGGTACAAATGGCGCCTTGCTAGGTCGTAGCCATTAACTTAGCTGAAGGCTATTCTAACTGTCTCTCGGCAAATGAGAGAAAGGCTTCGTCAGTGTAGTCGCTAGCAACGTCGTCGTACAACTGGGGCGAGTGCTAGTACGTCTCTCGAGACCTGCCTTGTGGTGGCGCTCGGTCTGCGATCACACAGTGGCGACACGCGGGTCCGACATGTACTAATGGACCGCGGCCGATTTAAAGCTACCACCTAGCAAGTGTGGTGTCTGGCGGTGACACCACAGCACGTGTTATCAACAACAATTCCACGTGAAAGTACATTAAATTTTCTACAAGATAGGCCTACGTCTGTAACGTACAATGTTCTCAAAATGAGGGAGGGAGCAAAGCGGAAATTATGGAAAATGCATTCGGCGCCCTAAAGCCAAACGACCTTTCGAGGCCCATCGCTATGAACAGAAGGTCAACACCTTCCCATACTTTTGTGAGATGAAGCCAGGGTTCTGCCATTCATACTATTAGTATGTCTGCATCATTAGCTGCCGACTTGGAGGTGAATCCACTTTCACTACGTTTTGTCATCAGCATTGTTATTATCGTATCTCAATTTTTGGCATTCGATAGAAAAATTAACTTGTGAAACTGTTGATGTAATGGAGCTCCTAAATTGTATCTCCGTGGACCGCATTTTGATCGACCTCAAGCACAACATTAACTTGCTTGTCTTCTCTCCCAGTACACATGCAACGCAATTTTCGCACTTTGATTATACTTACTTATTACATAATGGATATATAAGTCGCAAATTTGTTCGAAGGTAAGCCCACTCGACTATACGAATCTGTGCAAGAAACAGCCCCCATCAATCATATTTACTGTACTCCCTGGATCCAAAACAGTGGGGGTGGAAGTTGACAAAGAAAGAGTGCAGTGTAGCTCGGCGCACCACTGCTGGCTTGTCTCTCTGCCAATGCTTCAAGCGATGCTGCAACTGTGGTAGCTATGCTGACAGTTCAAAGTGCTTTCGAGTTCAGATATCGTTGCACTGCCCTTGTGAATGCTGACACCATTCGCTGATTCGGTGTACGTGAGGTGGCCGCAACATCGTCTCCGGTTTTAGTCGCTCGGGGCTTTTGAGATCTAGCTCATGTTCGAGTATGGCGCTCCCCAACCCATCTATTCCATCTCCGCATGACAAATTGGGGTCCTGATCAAGGCGAGAAGCAATATCGCACAACGATCGTTCCGCTGTCGAATCCCGACACGTGCTGGTAAACGTCCCTGAGGCGTAACACCATCTCCTCACAGATAACCAATACTCAAATCCGGTTTCTGACTGAGAAACAGGCTGTGTAAGCTTCCCTCATGTAGTAAAAGTAGATGTTTCGATGATAATCTAAACGTCCTATAGTATGTCTAAAACCACGGATTCTACACATTGGCTTGGTTGCCACTCCCCCCAACGACTTTCGAAATTTCGGAGGATTGTTTTGTGTACCTTTTGTCTTATTTGATCACACGTCTTCTAAACCTCTTTCGAACTCAATACTGGATCAACTATGTCTTATAAATCGACACCCATTTCCTCATCTATCACATCAGAACACAGTTCCCTCGTAGGTGCCCTCAATGTTCTCTTTCCACCTGTCGCTAGCCCCTCTGCGTTAAAAAAAAATAATAATTTTGCACTCTTAATGGTGGCTCCTTTGCTTTCAATTTCACCCACAGTAATTTTCAATTTTCTGTGTACTGAACCCGTCCTTGCACTGACAGTTTCCCTTTCGATTTCTCCACATTTTTCTGCAAACCATTTTGTGTTATCTCATCCTCTCTTCCTATTGGTTTCATTCCTCGTTGATCATTAGACTATTTCTTATGTTACCTAAGATTCCTTCGCAGTTACCTTCCTTGTGCCTTCACTCAAGGAAAAAAGAATTGCAACACCAAAAAAAATAATTAATGTAGAGTAACGACATTTCGGGAATACATTTTTCTAGGTGACGTATTTAAGCGATTAACATTGCTAGATCATACATTAATGCAAGCGTGAAATACACTCCTGGAAATGGAAAAAAGAACACATTGACACCGGTGTGTCAGACCCACCATACTTGCTCCGGACACTGCGAGAGGGCTGTACAAGCAATGATCACACGCACGGCACAGCGGACACACCAGGAACCGCGGTGTTGGCCGTCGAATGGCGCTAGTTGCGCAGCATTTGTGCACCGCCGCCGTCAGTGTCAGCCAGTTTGCCGTGGCATACGGAGCTCCATCGCAGTCTTTAACACTGGTAGCATGCCGCGACAGCGTGGACGTGAACCGTATGTGCAGTTGACGGACTTTGAGCGAGGGCGTATAGTGGGCATGCGGGAGGCCGGGTGGACGTACCGCCGAATTGCTCAACACGTGGGGCGTGAGGTCTCCACAGTACATCGATGTTGTCGCCAGTGGTCGGCGGAAGGTGCACGTGCCCGTCGACCTGGGACCGGATCGCAGCGACGCACGGATGCACGCCAAGACCGTAGGATCCTACGCAGTGCCGTAGGGGACCGCACCGCCACTTCCCAGCAAATTAGGAACACTGTTGCTCCTGGGGTATCGGCGAGGACCATTCGCAACCGTCTCCATGAAGCTGGGCTACGGTCCCGCACACCGTTAGGCCGTCTTCCGCTCACGCCCCAACATCGTGCAGCCCGCCTCCAGTGGTGTCGCGACAGGCGTGAATGGAGGGACGAATGGAGACGTGTCGTCTTCAGCGATGAGAGTCGCTTCTGCCTTGGTGCCAATGATGGTCGTATGCGTGTTTGGCGCCGTGCAGGTGAGCTCCACAATCAGGACTGCATACGACCGAGGCACACAGGGCCAACACCCGGCATCATGGTGTGGGGAGCGATCTCCTACACTGGCCGTACACCACTGGTGATCGTCGAGGGGACACTGAATAGTGCATGGTACATCCAAACCGTCATCGAACCCATCGTTCTACCATTCCTAGACCGGCAAGGGAACTTGCTGTTCCAACAGGACAATGCACGTCCGCATGTATCCCGTGCCACCCAACGTGCTCTAGAAGGTGTAAGTCAACTACCCTGGCCAGCAAGATCTCCGGATCTGTCCCCCATTGAGCATGTTTGGGACTGGATGAAGCGTCGTCTCACGCGGTCTGCACGTCCAGCACGAACGCTGGTCCAACTGAGGCGCCAGGTGGAAATGGCATGGCAAGCCGTTCCACAGGACTACATCCAGCATCTCTACGATCGTCTCCATGGGAGAATAGCAGCCTGCATTGCTGCGAAAGGTGGATATACACTGTACTAGTGCCGACATTGTGCATGCTCTGTTGCCTGTGTCTATGTGCCTGCGGTTCTGTCAGTGTGATCATGTGATGTATCTGACCCCAGGAATGTGTCAATAAAGTTTCCCCTTCCTGGGACAATGAATTCACGGTGTTCTTATTTCAATTTCCAGGAGTGTAGGTCATTGTAGAAGTGAAATGCTGGTACATTAATGAGCGATGTATCCGCCAGGATGTTGAATTCAAGCATGCAAACGCGCATACGTGTTGTGCAGGTACAGGATGTCATTTTCTGGGATGAGGTTACATGCCTGCTGCATTTGTTCGGTCAATACAGGGACAATTAATGCTGGCTGTAGATAACGCTGCAGTTGTTGTCTGATGATGTCCCGTTTGTGCTCGACTGGTGGCAGATTTGGTGATCGAACAGGCCAAGACAACATGTCGACACTCTGTAGAGCATGTTGGGTTACAACAGTGGTATGTGGGCGACCGTTATTCTTCTGGAAAACACTCCCTGGAATGTTGTTCATGAATAGCAACACAACAGATAGAATCACCAGACTGACGTACACATTTACAGTCAGGATGGGTGGAATATCCGTGAGTGTTCTTCTGCTGTCATACGGAATCACACCCCAGATCATAACTCCAAGTGCAGGTCCAACGTGTCTAGGCCGCTCACAGGATGGTTGCAGGTGCTCACCTGGCCTCATTCTACCCAACACATGGCCATCACAGGTTCGGAGATAGGACCAGTTTCATCAGAAAACACAACTGACCTCCACCCTGCACTCCAATGAACTCTGGCCCAACCCATTGCAATGGTGGCAATTTGGGATCAGTGTAATGCATGCTGTAGGGCGTCTGGTTCGTAGCTGTCCTTGAAGTAACTGATTAGTAACAGTTCGTCGTGTCTCTGTGGCACCAACTGCTGCTCATATTGCGGCGGCAGATGCACTATGATGCACCAGAGCTATACGCAGAACACGATGGTCTCCCCTCTCTGCAGCGTTACGTGGTCGCCGAGAGCCCGGTCTTTTTGCGACTGAACATTCTCGTGACCACCGCTGCCAGCAGTCGTGTACGTGGTTACATTCCTGTCAAGTCTTTCTGCAATATCACAGAAGGAACATCCAGCTTCTCGTAATTCTACTACGCGACCCCGTTCAAACTCAGTGGTGTGCTGATAATGGCGTCTTTGTCGTCTTAAATCCATTCTTGACTAACATCAACTCAGCTTGTCCAATGTGAAAGGTGTGTAACGCTCACGACCGTTACAGAGTGTATTTAGAGGAGATTTGCATCCTCATAGTAGCGCCACTAGAGCCACTCTTCTGCGACTGGCACATGTGTGAAATCTTTTGGGACTTAACTGCTAAGGTCATCAGTCCCTAAGCTAACACACTACTTAACCTAAATTATCCCAAGGACAAACACACACACCCATGCCCGAGGGAGGACTCGAACCTACGCCGGGACCAGCCGCACAGTGCATGACTGCAGCGCCTTAAACCGCTCGGCTAATCCCACGTGGCTCTAAGACTGGGGCGAAATTTGCAGAGAATTCATCTTTCAGACGTAGATGATGATGTTTGGTTCGTGGAGCGCTCAACTGCGCTGTCATCAGCGCCCGTACACATCCCCGATCTGTACACAGTCCAGCTCCTGAAGAGGACGTGTATCCATAGGACATGTGGCCTATAAGTAAAAAAGTATCATGATGATCTCTTATTGGCGAAAGATTCCGGAATAGTCCCCCATCCGGATCTCCGAGAGGGGACTGCCAAGGGGGAGGTGACCATGAGAAAAAGATTGAATAACTAACGAAAGAGTAACGTTCTACGACATGGTGCGTGAACGTTCGGAAGTTTAAAAAAAGGGGAAATGCAAGGGGTCAGTCTAGATATAGTAGGGGTCAGCGAAGTGAAATCGAAATAAGAATTTCTGGTCAGGTGAGTATAGGGTAATATCAACAGCAGCAGAAAACAGTATAACGGGTGTAGGATTCGTTATGAATTCGATGGTAGGGTAAATAGTGTGTTATTGTGAACAGTGTAGTGATAGGATTGTTCTCATCAGAATCGACAGCAAACCAACACCGAGGACGGTAGTTCAGGTATACATGACGTCATCGCAAGCTGAAGATGAAGAGATAAGGAAATAATAATAGACAGAGGAATATTAAAAAATTAATAATGGGGATATTGAACCGGTAACGCAGTACGTAAAGGGAGATGAAAATCTAATATTCATGGGCTGGAATGCGGTTGTAAGGGAAGGAGTAGAAGAAAGGGATACAGGAGAATATGGGCTTAGTATCAGGAATGAGAGAGGAGAAAAACAAATTGAGTTCTGTAATAAATTTCAGAAAGTAACAGATAATACTATATTTAAAAATCACAACAGGAGGAGGTATACTTGGATAAGGTCGGGAGATATAGGAAACTTTCAGTTAGATTACGTCATTGTGAAACAGAGATTCCGAAATCAGATATTGGATTTTAAGGCGTACCCAGTAGCAGATGTATACTCAGATCACAATGTAGTAGTGATGAAGAGGAGTAGGTTTAAGAGATTAGTCAGGAAGAATCAATAAGCAAAGAAGTGGGATACGGAATTACTAAGGATGAAGAGATACGCTTGAAGTTCTCTAAGGCTATAGATAGGAACAACTCAGTAGCAGGACAGTTGAAAGAAATGGACATCTCTAAAAACGGCAATCACAGAAGCTGGAAAGAAAGACATAGGTACAAAGAAGATGAGTGCGAAGAAAGCACTTGTAACAGAAGAAATTCTTCAGTCGATCAACGACAGAAGAAAGTACAAAAACGTTCAGGGAAATTCAGGAATACAGGTATACAATTCGCTGAGGAATGAAATAAAAAGGAAGTGCATGGAATGTAAGACAAAATGGCTACAAGAAAAATTTGAAGAAATCTAAAAAGAAATGATTGTCGGAGGGCTAACTTAGCATATAGGGAAGTCAAAACAACCTTCTGTGAAATTAAAAGCAAGGGTGGTAAAATTAAGGGTGCAACGACAATTCCAGTGTTAAATACAGACGAGAGAGCGGATGGGTGGAGAAAGTACACTGAAGGGCTATGTGAGGGCTAATATTTGTCTCAAGTGATAGAAGAAGAAAGAGAAGTCGATTTGGAAGAGTTTGAGGATCCAGTATTGGAATCAGAAGTTGAAAGAACTTTGGGAAACTTAAGATCAAATAAGGCAGAAGGGACAGATAACATTCCATCAGAATTTCTAAAATACACTCCTGGAAATGGAAAAAAGAACACATTGACACCGGTGTGTCAGACCCACCATACTTGCTCCGGACACTGCGAGAGGGCTGTACAAGCAATGATCACACGCACGGCACAGCGGACACACCAGGAACCGCGGTGTTGGCCGTCGAATGGCGCTAGCTGCGCAGCATTTGTGCACCGCCGCCGTCAGTGTCAGCCAGTTTGCCGTGGCATACGGAGCTCCATCGCAGTCTTTAACACTGGTAGCATGCCGCGACAGCGTGGACGTGAACCGTATGTGCAGTTGACGGACTTTGAGCGAGGGCGTATAGTGGGCATGCGGGAGGCCGGGTGGACGTACCGCCGAATTGCTCAACACGTGGGGCGTGAGGTCTCCACAGTACATCGATGTTGTCGCCAGTGGTCGGCGGAAGGTGCACGTGCCCGTCGACCTGGGACCGGATCGCAGCGACGCACGGATGCACGCCAAGACCGTAGGATCCTACGCAGTGCTGTAGGGGACCGCACCGCCACTTCCCAGCAAATTAGGGACACTGTTGCTCCTGGGGTATCGGCGAGGACCATTCGCAACCGTCTCCATGAAGCTGGGCTACGGTCCCGCACACCGTTAGGCCGTCTTCCGCTCACGCCCCAACATCGTGCAGCCCGCCTCCAGTGATGTCGCGACAGGCGTGAATGGAGGGACGAATGGAGACGTGTCGTCTTCAGCGATGAGAGTCGCTTCTGCCTTGGTGCCAATGATGGTCGTATGCGTGTTTGGCGCCGTGCAGGTGAGCGCCACAATCAGGACTGCATACGACCGAGGCACACAGGGCCAACACCCGGCATCATGGTGTGGGGAGCGATCTCCTACACTGGCCGTACACCACTGGTGATCGTCGAGGGGACACTGAATAGTGCACGGTACATCCAAACCGTCATCGAACCCATCGTTCTACCATTCCTAGACCGGCAAGGGAACTTGCTGTTCCAACAGGACAATGCACGTCCGCATGTATCCCGTGCCACCCAACGTGCTCTAGAAGGTGTAAGTCAACTACCCTGGCCAGCAAGATCTCCGGATCTGTCCCCCATTGAGCATGTTTGGGACTGGATGAAGCGTCGTCTCACGCGGTCTGCACGTCCAGCACGAACGCTGGTCCAACTGAGGCGCCAGGTGGAAATGGCATGGCAAGCCGTTCCACAGGACTACATCCAGCATCTCTACGATCGTCTCCATGGGAGAATAGCAGCCTGCATTGCTGCAAAAGGTGGATATACACTGTACTAGTGCCGACATTGTGCATGCTCTGTTGCCTGTGTCTATGTGCCTGCGGTTCTGTCAGTGTGATCATGTGATGTATCTGACCCCAGGAATGAGTCAATTAAGTTTCCCGTTCCTGGGACAATGAATTCACGGTGTTCTTATTTCAATTTCCAGGAGTGTAGATGGAGGAAATGGCATCAAAACGACTATTCACGTTCGTGTGTATACCATCTGGCTTTCGGAAAAATATCATCCACATAATTCCGAAGACTGAAAGCGCCCAAAAGTGCGAGAATTGTCGCACAATCAGCTGAACAGCTTATGCACCCAAGCTGATGACGAGAACAACACACAGAAGGATGGTAAAGAAAATTGAGGATATATCAGATGACGATCAATTTCGCTTTAGGACAGATAAAGGCACCAGAGAGGCAATTCTGGTGTTGAAGGTGATAATAGAAGCAAGAGTAAAGAATTCTAAACACTCCTTCATAGGATTTGTTGACCTGGAAAAAGAGTTAGACAATGTAAAACGGTGCAAGATGTTCGAAAGTCTGAGAAAATTAGAGAGAGACGGGTAACATACAAGATGTACAAGCGCCAAGAGGGAACAATACGACTGGAAGACCAAGAACGAAGCGCTCAGATTAGAAAGGGTGTAAGACAGGGATGTAGTTTCCGCCTTTGCTGTTTAGTCCATACAGCGAAGAAGCAAGGGAAATAAAAGAAAGGCTGAGGAGTGGAATTAAAATTCAGTGTGAAAAGATATCACTGACACTTTTCGCTGCTGACGTTGCCATCCTCAGTGAAATGAGGAGGGACTGATAAGGTAAGGAATGAGGAGGTTCTGCGCAGAATCGGAGAGGAAAGGAATGTGTGGAAAACACTAACAAGAAGAAGGGACAGGATGATAGGACATCTTTTAAGACATCAGGGAATAACTTGCATGCTACTAAAGGGAGGCGTATAGGGTAAAAACTGTAGAGGAAGACAGAGAGTGGAATACATCCAGAAAATATTTGAGGATGTACGTTGCAAGTGCTACTATGAGGTGAAGAAGTTGGCACAGGAGAGGAATTCATGGAGGGCTGCATGAAACCAGTAAAAGACTGATGATTCAAAAGAAAAAGAAATTACCAGAACGGTTAATACATTTATCCTACTGTGAGACAAGTTCAGTACCTTCATGGGAAAATGTCTACATTTGCCTACGAAACCATGCTTGTAGCCAGTCCTGCATTTTTTCGTCCGAAGTAGATCAACGCTAACG
This sequence comes from Schistocerca nitens, assembly GCF_023898315.1. Lineage (NCBI taxonomy): Eukaryota > Metazoa > Arthropoda > Insecta > Orthoptera > Acrididae > Schistocerca > Schistocerca nitens. The sequence goes on from NC_064615.1 coordinate 713,865,313, forward strand.
AATTTCTTTGTCCAAGGCTCGAAAAATGTGGAACTCGCGTGGGGAGAGATCAGGACTATATAGAGGGTGTGTGAGGGCTTCCCAGCGAACTGCTACAGTGCAGGCGAAACAGTCTTGGCAACACATGGGTACACATTGCAACTACGTTTGGCTTTCTAGTAATGCATGGAATGTGCTTTTTTACATTTGTTGTCGATAGTTCTGCGATGTTTGGATGTATGTGTATCTTTGAGAACATCTTAATAGCTGTTGCTAGTTGTTAAGCTATAGACCTTAGACAATAGTTACCTAATGTGACATGTGATGTTGGAACGTTTATGATATGGATTCATTCCTGTCTGGTTTTGTATGTGTAAAGTAAAAGAATCTGATAATTTTACATCACACATGTATGTAGAATTACTGCACGGTAATGTATTACGTGACTGTGAACTGTGTAATGTGTCATTTATACATGGCGATGTATACAGACAATGCTACGTTCTTTCATGATGTTTTTTTCAGGTGGTTGAAAACACTTACGGTCGAGAATGAGATTTTCACTCTGCAGCAGAGTGTGCGCTGTTATGAAACTTCCTGGCAGATTAAAACTGTGTGCCCGACCGAGACTCGAACTCGGGACCTTTGCCTTTCGCGGGCAGGTGCTCTACCATCTGAGCTACCGAAGCACGACTCACTCCCGCTCCTCACAGCTTTACTTCTGCCAGTATCTTGTCTCCTACCTTTCATATCAGCGCACACTCCGCTGCAGAGTGAAAATCTCATTCTGGAAACATCCCCCAGGCTGTGGCTAAGCCATGTCTCCGCTATATCCTTTCTTTCAGGAGTGCTAGTTCTGCAAGGTTCGCAGGAGAGCTTCTGTAAAGTTTGGAAGGTAGGAGACGAGATACTGGCAGAAGTAAAGCTGTGAGTACCGGGCGTGAGTCGTGCTTCGGTAGCTCAGATGGTAGAGCACTTGCCCGCGAAATGCAAAGGTCCCGAGTTCGAGTCTCGGTCGGGCACACAGTTTTAATCTGCCAGGAAGTTTCACTTACGGTCGAAATTAGCAAATCGCACGATTTAAATAAATATTTCACGCAGCCTACTGTGAACCATGTTTTCTTTTATAAAAAAACAATAAATTTTCGTCATCGAATCACTCAATTTTTGGTTGAGACGGTCTTCGGCCTCAGTATTCGTTTGAAGCAGTTCTCTACGCTAGTCTGTTCGGTGCAAGCCTTTCCATCTCCGTGTAACAGTTAAACCTGCATCCAACTGAACCTGCGAAATGAAGTCCAGTCTCGACCTGCCTCTGGAATTTACACATTCCCTCCCTCCGTCCCCTTCACCTTCAAAGCCCTGGAATTTTTGCACCACCCTCCCCCTCTCACATTTCCATCCATGACCACTTTCTCTTCATTTCAGTTCAGGAGCTCTTCCTTCTCTGGTTGTGGGGCTGTGTGGAGGGGTCTGGGCTGCTTTTTAGATTAGTGGGTCTCGGAAAATTATCGAAAGGGCGTCAGTCTAAAAGGGTACAGGACAAACATAGGACGAGGGTAGACCTAGTAACTATCGCTATTGAAGTTGTAAACTGGCATAGCTGTATTGGGGAAGATCAAGAGCTCCAAGCGCTAATAGAAAGTACTGAAGCTCAAATCGTTATGCGAAATTTAGTAGAAATTTTTGTAAAGAACGTAACGGTATTCAGAAATGACGGATTAAATACTCGTTGTTCTGGAGTGTTTATTACTTTTAGAGCTACTTAACCTTGTAGTGAAACTGAAGTAGATACTTTCTGTGAGTTAGCATGAGTCGTGGGCACGCTTGACAACAGGAAAAAACTATTAAATGATTCCTTTTAGCGACCCCCGCCTCTTATGATGCAGCTGCTGAACAGTTCAGAGAAAACGTGAGTCTCATTTCAAATAGGTACTCCACTCATACAATTATAGTTGCTTGTGACTTAAAGCTATCCTTGATAAGGTGGTGAAAATACATGTTTAAGGTCGGTGGTAGGCATAGATTGTAGACCAAAACTGTTTTGAATAGTTGAAGGGGCTCACTCGAAGTATAAATGGCTGCGAAAACATATGAATACTTGATCTTTTAGCAACAAATAAATCTTGGCAGACAGGGAGCTCATGACGGATACAGGAATTCGTGACAGTAAGGTCGTTGTAGAAAGACTGAATACCGTTCTATCCAAAACCATCAATGATAAACGAAAAATGTATCCACTTAAAAAAACATACAAAAATTCTTATGACGCCTTCGTACGAGACAGTTTCCACTCCGTCCAAACTGACTATGTAAGTGTAGACCAGATGTGGCTTAAATATCGAGTATCGAATAAATAGTATTGACAGGAACTGAGATACATACCAAATATATTAATAAGAGATGGTACTGATACCCCATGGTACACAAAACAGGACACTGTTGCGGAAGGACGAAAGAAGCATGATAAATTTAAAAGAACGCAAAACCTTCAAGATTTGTGATGCTTTATTTGAAGCTCGAAATTTAGCGCAGACTTTAGTGTGAGATGTTTTTAATATTTTCCACGACGAAACTGTCTCGATATGTGGCAGAAAATCCATCAGTCTGGTCGTATGTAAATTACGTCATTGGCAAGACACAATCAATACCTTCACTGCTCGATAGCGACTATAACGTTACCGTTAGCGCCACTAAATCAGAGTTACTAAACACAGATACCCGCAATTTCTTCATCAAAGAAGACCAAGTAAATGTTCCTGAATTAGACTCAAGAACAGCTGCAAATATGAGCAACTTAGTATATACCCTCGGTGTAGCGAAGCAGCTTAAGTCACTTAAAAACAGCAAGTTCTCAAATCCAGAATGTATACCAATTCCTTCTCCTTTCACAGTATGCTGAAACAGTTTATCCATATTCAGCAATAATACACAACCGCTCGCTCGACGACTCGACGAAAGATCGGTATCTGAGGACTGGGAAGTTGCATAGGTCACACCAGTGCTCAAGAAAGGAAATAGGAGTAAGCCACTGAATTACAGACCAATGTCACGGTCTATTTGCAACAGGATTTTGGAACAATACTGCATTCGAACATTGACGGATTACCTCGAAGAAATCGATATATTGACTAATAGTCAACACCGATTCAGAATATATCGTTCTTGTGAAACACAAGTAGCTCTTTATTCTTACGGATTACTGAGTGCTATCGACAGGGGATCTCAAATTGATTCCGTATTTCTAGATTTCCAGAAGGTTTTGCACACCATTCCTCACAAGCAACTTATAATTAAATTGCATGCCTACGGGAGCATCATCTCAGTTGTGCCACTGTATTTGTGATTTCCTGTCAGAAATGTCACAGTTCGTAGTAACGAACGGAAAGTCACCGGGTCAAACAAAAGTGATACCTGGCATTCCCAAAGGACGTGTTACAGGAACTCTGTTGTTCGTAAGTTATGTAAACGATTTAAGAGATAATATAAGCAGCACTCTGAGACTGTCTGGAGATGGTGCTGTCATTTACCGTCTCGTAAAGTCATCAAATGAGCAAAACTAACTGAAAAGTGCTTTAGGCATATATCCGTTTGGTGCGAGAAGTGGCAGTTGCCTCTAAATCATGAAAAGCTTGAATTCATTCACATTAGTGCTAAAAAAAAATACACTACAGTTACATTGTACGTCACACGAATCTAAAGACTGTGAATTCAATTAAATACGAGATGTGATCAAAAAGTAACGGGAATTTTTGTGTTTCTTACAGAATCTTTATTTACTCATCATCAACTTTGTCCCCTTCAAAGTCATCCCCCCTCACATATAGCACAATTGTGACAGCGCTTTTAACAATCTTGGAAGCATTTCTGGAACTCACCTTTCGTCATGGCGTTCAGATCCTTCAACGATTCTGTTTTATCTCATTAATGATGGAAAAAGACGTCCTTTCACTGTTCTCTTATGCCTCGGGAATAGAAAGAAGTCGCAGGGGCTGTGTCCGGCGAATGCGGTGACTGAGGCAACATAACGGTGTTGTTTTTTGTTTTTCTAAAAAGTCACGAACAAGCATTAAGGCGTGAAAGGGAGAATTATTGTGATGCAATTTTCACAAGCGTTCTTACCACAATTCTGGTGGTTTTAGTCGGACTGTTTCAAGCAAACAGTGCATAACTTCCAGGTAGTATCTTCATTGAGCGTACGACCTTAATGAAGGAATTCATGATCCACTACCCCATTGTAACCGAACAAAACTGTGATCAAACTTACCGAATTTTTTTCCCTCTTGGTTCTTCAGGCAGTTTCCATTGGGACGATTGGGCCTTGGTTTCGATGCCAAAACTGTCATGTTTCGTCATGTATTATAACCTGCTATAGAAATTCTGGATCGTTGTTGGCTTCATTCAGCAATTTCTGAACGATGTCTATGAGACGTCATTTTCGGTCGAAATTCACCAACTTAGGAACGAACTTTGCTCCTACGCGTTTCAAGCCTGAAACATCCGAAAAAAGTTGCTTGGCAATGGTTATGTTGACGTCATCATGGTGATTCGACGATTATCCGTAACCATTATCTTTATTTCTTCCACATTGTCGTCAGTATTTGATGTGCTAGGGCGTCCAGGGCGGTCGTCGTCTTCGAAGTCTTCTCGGCCCTCTTTGAAAGGTTTATAGCACTCGTAAACTCTTGTCTTACTCATAGTAGAGTCGCTAAAAGCCCGAGTCCACATTTCGAATGCGGTGCTGCACTATATTCCGTTTTTCTAGTAAAATTTAATGCAGATCCTTTGAGCCACCTCTTTAGAGAGTAAAAATTCGCTGAGCTCCCGAAAACACTTAAAATTTTTCGACTGTCAGCAATAAACTCAATATTCAAAACAGCTGAAAATGCAAAGAAACAACAGGAACCTCTGTACCAAAAAGACAAAAAAAAAAAAAAAAAAACACTGAAAATCAGAAGTAAATTCCCGGTACTTTTGGATCACACATCGTCTTAGGGACAACAATTATAATGAACTTAAACTGTAACGAACACATAGGGAATGTTCTGGGGAAATCTAAGCCTGTGATTAACTGGCAGAACAGAAAAAGCAACCGGTCTGCTACCAACACTAAGATTGTCAGTCCTCATCTGGAGTACTGCTGTGCGGTACGGAATCCGTATCGAACGGGAGTGACGGAGGAAGTCGAAAAAATTCAAAGAACGGCAGCTCGTTTCGTAGATTCGCGAAACATGGGAGGGCGTGTCACGGATATGATACGAAATTTGAGGTGGCAATCGTTAAAACAAAGACGTACTCATTGCGACAGAATATTTTACAATAAATTTTTATCAATAACTTTCTCCTCCGAATCCATAGCCATGCATGTTCCTGCAGCTTCACATGTCTCCTGCAGTCATTCCTGCTTTATCATTTTGCACTTTCTGTAACTTCATTCTCTATTTCCTTTTTCCTGTTTCATTGGCTGCATTTCTATTTCTGCTTAAATTCAATACCTCTTGTGTTGTGCAAGGGGTTTTTACTAAATCTTGTCTTTTTGTCAGTCCGGTCCTCTGCTGTGTTTACTACTTCATCTCTCAAAATTACCAGTTCTTCTTCTCATTCAACGTCACTTACACTGTTTCAGTCAAAAGTTGTCTAACGCTCTCTTTGAAACTTCCTTCAACCTCTGTTCTTTCAGTTTATTCAGCTTTTTATCTCCTTAATTTTTTTACCTTTCTGAAATTTCTTCACTTTAGTCTGCTGTGCGTGACCATTAAATTTTTGTCAGGGTTCATATTTGCCCCTGGGAACAACAGGCGGTTTAAAAATTTGGCTTCGAAATCTTTGTCTTATCATAGATTATAATTTATCTCAAACCTTCCACCGTTTCCTAGTCGTTTCCTTATGTACAACCTACAGTGTTCCACCTTCTTCTAATGTATTTTTCCTTCTCTTTCTTACAGAACTGCAGTCACTCAACACAACTAAATTCTCGTATCCCTTAGCGATCTCATTAATTTCTTTTATCTCAATACATGTTCTTTCAACTTCTTCATCATCTGTGGAGCTATTAGACATGTAGATATTTCTGTGATAGTTCTTGGCTTTGTGATAATTTTGGCTACTATAATGCGTTTCAACAACGAGCTATATCAGACAACTAAATCTTAAAAAGTTTATGAGGAATATAGAGAATCACTTCGATGACTTCAAATAAATTGATTAAATTTCATTAATAAGCCCTTTTATCTCAAACGTTGGTAGATGAAGGAATTATTCATGTCTAACATGACCAGCTCCTCCGCCCCCTCTATTTGTCTGTCTCTTCTTCCTTTCCCTCTCTCTATTTCCATCATGTCCTCCCCCTTTCTATGCCCATCATCTCCTTCCCCTCTTTCTTCCTCTCCTCCTGTCCCCTCTGTCTATCTCGTCGTTTTCGTTTTCTCTGTCTTTTTCCTCCCACGCTTCTGTCCATCTCTTCTTGCATTCTCTTTCTGACCTTGGGCCTTGTTTATTGTTACTGCAAATTCAGATTGTGTAAAAGTATTCTAATCATAAGCTGACAACCCACAAATACAACCTTTATGTTAGCTGACAACGTTTCGCTATTGTACATTTTACTTGTGTATTTATACGTTATACATATTAAAAGTATATAGGGCATATCCATCCGAAAGCTGTATAAAAATTTGAATTACATCGATCAACAGCTTTTCGAGGTTCTTGGTAATAACTTTTCGGCTTTATACATTACATATTTATTTACATACACATTTAAAACAAAAGCATATAAAAACACGCGCATATTCGAATGCAAAGTGGTGTCAAAATTTCGAAGCAGTCTCTGAAGAATCTTCGGCGATTTAAGATTTCGAACAAACGAACATTTACTATTTTATTTATATAGATATGCAGAAATTATGTAACTACCACGAATGACATGCCAACCTCTTTTCATTTAAGCAACGTAAAAACATTCGACGAGGATGGGATTCGAACCCACGCGTGCAGAGCACATTGGATTAGCAGTCCAACGCCTTAACCACTCGGCCACCTCGTCAGACGTAACAGGAAGGTCTATTACTACTGTGATGTCGCATCAGGTTTTGATGCCCTTACTGGCAGCATTTTTCCCTTCTACTGATATTTCTCTTTCTGTGGTACCGCTTCCCTTGGCCTCATGCCAGTTCACTGGTCCGCTGTTACGACAGTCGGCTACTGATTACGTATCTCTCACGCAGCTTGTTTCCTTTTCCCTATCGCAATGCTCCTGACCACCGCCTACGTTTCTCTCTTACTACGCGACACTCATTTCAGCGCTTTATCGCTGAAAGCCCATGCTTTCTTATTTCGATTAAACAAACAGAGGAATATTCTGTTCTCTCCTTTGAAACTCAACCGAGTTTGTAGCTTTCCCTTCCTTTCGCTCTTCTTGGTTCCCTCTCCAGCCTCAATGACGAAGAAGTTGGGACACCAGCGACGTAAGCAAACGAAGACGAAATTAACGTGGGTGCGGACAAGTTAAGATTGATCGGGTGAGGGGTGGCGGAGGGGGGAGGGGGGGGGAGGTTGGGTAGGCGTATGAACAACGTTTCACCATCAATCGCCATCAGATATAATGTGACCACTTTTAATGCTTCCAATCAAGCAAAATTCTTGACTAGTTAGGCATCAGATACCAATTCACATTTCGTAATATCCCTTGAAAACGCAAACGATTGTTAAATCCTTTGCATTTCAGACTGTCCACCACCACGTACAAATGTACATTCAACTGGCGAAGAATTTCCTGAAGAAGACTGTCCATTCCCCAAAATGAGCTGCCGCCAAGTACAGGAACAAGCGTAAATATTTTGTACTGTTAAAATAAGAACAACGAACAAGTTGGTTTTTTGTTCTTGGCACGATTTTACTCTGAAACTACTGTCTCCAAGACAACGTGTAGCGAACCATCATTTTGTTTAAATTATTATGTGGGAAGAGATATAAATATACCAAGTGGAAGATTTTCGGCTATCTTAAACGGTACTCTCTTTGAGAGCATTTGCAGTATGCCGATAAAGGTGGTGAGAAAATTCCGATCCAGAGTACGAATTTAGTAATTTTCTGAACGACAATGATTGGTGGTTTGGGGTTTTGCCTACCTAAGGAAAGGGAACTATAGGTGCAGATGAATCCAGATTGACTAACATTTCTCATGAGTCCCAGGAGAGGAATATGAATACTATATTTACATACCAGGAAGAACACTGGAATATAAACGCACCTTTTTTAAGGAAATAATAGAAGTGGTGGCCATAGTACACTGGTGGGCGGGCCGCAAGGAGAGAACTACCAGGGCATCGTGAAACGCGTCACCCAAAATGTGCGTCAAAACTTACGTGGTCCGCCTAACAAAACCTATTGCATGGGTCATATTGCTCTAGAGGAAGGCCAGTTATGAGGCGAACTACACCTGCTCAGCATTGGCTGAGCGATCTGTGGTGTCTGTACGTACTAACTTGCGTATCTCTCGTCTACCCGCGAGTCAAGAAAAAGCATGTAGTAGAATTAATGTCGTGGAACTAAGTAAACTATAATGTTACATACTAGTTCACAAATTATGCTCAGAGTAGACATCATATCGAACGATGCAGCGCTTACCAAATGAATCAACGCCATCGTAAGGCGAAGGCAGCGCCTGCGCCCATCGGAATCTTCTTGAAGTTCTTGAAGAGTGTGGAATTCTGCTCTCCTCAGGAACTGCCACCAGGAGTAGAAGTCTGCTTCCATCAGACTCTAACGCGCGAAACGGGTCTGCTCCCATCGGAAGCTGACGTCAGAACGCTCACCTCACTTCCTCTCTGAGTTCTCCTCCATAAGGGAAAACCCACCTAATTTCGTCTCAGCCAGTCAGACTTGGGTAACAATCGTTCCAATAATCAGACGAAAGAAATTCGAAGTTACTGACCCCTTTCTAGCGCAATTCTGAGAGTGGCCCGTGGAACATTACATTTTTAAGTCCTATATAAACCACTTTATGTGAGAAAATCGGAAAGTAAACGAAAGAATTAATTTTTCCCTTGGTAATCAAATTAAATAGCTGTCAAGCTTCTGGAATTTCGCTCCTTATAATATACTAAAGGGCAAGTTTATTTGTCTTGTAAACGTTTTTTGTACATTTTTGTGTGTGAGCTCGGAGAGATTGGACGTATGTGAAATGTATTTTCTGTCTGCTGGCAAAAATTGACCTATTTTACTTAATCCTGCGAAACTGTTTAAAAATCATTTACCTTCCTCGTTTCCTTTGTCATGAACATAATTTTCATTGTATTTTTTATTTATAGCGGCCAACGTCGTGAAGTCGCAAGTGGATTGTTCGATGATGAAACGAGCAACACTATTCGTGTTCTATCGTTATATCTTCGTTACTGTAAGACAGTACTCCGTCCTGAGATTAATTTGCCGGAAATTTTTGTTTGTCTTACATAATTTTCTGCCTAAGACTTACTCTCAATTGAACGGCCACACATTATCGAACAATGACGTCACCAACATACTCATTGGCCTGATGCGCTTCTACGTCTTTTTCTTTTGTACTGATGTCGGCGTATTTGAATGATAAATATTCTAATTTCCCAGAATTCTCGAATTATTTACACTTCTCGATGCTTAAAAAAATTAATTTTCCCATCGTCATTGGAACGTATTTTCTTCTCGCGACAGTTAACTTATTCGAAGTCTTATTCGCGGTATTTTGTATCGCCGCTTATTGAGAAATTTTCATTGAAATGCCTCAATAGCCAAGAAAGGCACGTTTCACCTGCCACATGTTACCATACATGAGGGAAAGCTTGTTTTTGACCGAACTGTGTGGCGTCAGTCTGTCGCGACAGTAACGTATTTCGGGAACATAGGAATTCAACCACCAGTGTCGCCTCGCCACACTGCCATTGTGTGGGAGGGCGTGGTCACAGACGAGACGTTGCCGGAGTGATGCTTTCAGAAAATTGTTCGGGAAGAGCGGCTTCGACCAGAACAGGGACTTCGTTCCACACAAATCAGAGCGTGACCGAGCGAGCACTTTCTCAAAAGAGGACCCACCTCGTGAGTAATCACTACTGCGGCGACAACTACTCGCATCGCTGAAATACACAGACAGCTCCAAGATTTGTAACGGACTCCTCCACAGGGAGACGAACGGGAAGGTGTGTCTCGCCAGGGTGTCCCGCGCCGCTGCTGCGCCGGCTCGACACGCAGGCCACAATGAGGAGGTGCTCCATTTCTGAAGCCCTCTGCCACCACACCAGTTTAATGCGTAACCAGTCTTTTGTGAACAGGCAACAAAGGAGGCCCCCCGACTACTGTACGTCCAGGCAGCTTGAAAAGAACGGCAGGGACGCAGTCCTCAGGCCTGCAAGGACTTCTCCACATTTAGGGGCTCTCATCTGAGAAATTTACCAAGAGACGAAACATACTTACTTTAAGAAAGATTGAAATTGCTTACCAACTGTTTCACAACGAGATGTTTCTAAACTACACGGACAGGAGGATGGTGTAAGGTGTTACTCATCGATCTCTTTGTTTCTGTTACTTATGACATGAAACAAATCGGCCAGACAATTGGAGGACTTATTTCAACGAGGCACTTTCAGCTGTGTGCATCCTGTCTCGCAGGAAATATGAGACTGGTGATCTATTATTTAATAGTTTAGGGATCGAGTCATCGTACGGAATAAGATATGGAGTAATTGGAATTGTAGTGTAAATTGTTGCTGAGTCAGAGTTATAAAAAAAAAGTTCATCTAGAGCTCTTTTTAGTTGGTAGTTAATAAGTAAGTTATCAGAATTTCTTTGTTACCATTTAACAGAACAATAAGAACACTAAGTCCTCCTCATGAGAGAAACACAACCCAGGTAATATCTTTAAGTCTCACCATTAATAACACACCTGCCAGCAAATGCTGTTCTTGAAGCCCCATTATCTGTAATGTCTTATTATTTCCTCTGTTATGAGGTTCAGAGATGATGCTGCATACAGTACGAGATGCGATCTAGAATTTAACGAAACTGAGTGGAATTTGGCATGCAAATAATGACACTGAACAGTCTTGGTACTAGGAACGGATGCTGACCATGCGTGTCAAGTCACCGTTGAAGTTGACGATGAATCTTCACCTTTTTCTCAGATGACCCTCTTCAGTGCTCAACATCACAACCTGAATTATTCGTAAGCCGACTGGTACTGATTGAAGAGTCTGAGCTCTGAGATTCAGAATTTCCACCTCCAAGCTACATGTGTGTGCAATACAATGAGCGTTCCTCGTTTGAAATGGGTAGTGCCATGACAAACAATTAGACGTGACCTTAGATGAAACATGCACAGATGGTTGTTTGACGCCAACAAATTATAATATCCAACACGTTTTGCGCTCACAGACATCACGCAAGGCATGACAGCCGAGAATGAGAGCAAAAGTAGCTACGTCGCATACTCACCCACTATATTCATATATATTCGCACATTTACGTTTAATTCATGGCCTAAGTGGTCTACCACCAGACCAGAGAGTATCATATTGGAGAAAAAGGTGCTCCAGCTTGCTAGATAAGTCGCCCTATTTAAAAGTTTAGTATAAAGACATGATGAAGCAAGGACAGCGTGCGAACATCCTTATATACACTTTGATTTGTAGTTTTCAGATCCAGCTCGAATAACAATGGACGAAACACTCCTTACAAGACAGTTTTTTGGAATACCAGAGAAAAGTAAGCTGTGATTCACCTGCTGAACTGTCGTTATGCCACCTCCAGTGCATTGTGAAGGATCTCGTTAGAGCAAATTGGTACCTAATGGTTACGACCACAAGAAATATTCTAAACTATATTCTAAATTATCTTAGGAGATGCATTTTTCCTCAAGGTTGTCTTGCTTGTGCTTTAACGCACAAGATTAGTGTAATTTATAAACTTTCAGTTTTTCAGTTTTGTGTATAGACAATTTTAGGGAGTAAAAACATTTCTACATGAAGGGAGGATCAAAATTAACTAGATTTATTCAATTAAATATCTTTTATATCACATATAAAAAAGTACATCACCTTCAAAATAGTATTCATTGGACTCATGCATTTGTCTCATAGTTCATCTGTTATTAGGAACCAAGCAGTGCCTACAGCGATCTTTGTCTCGCCTCTTCTGTATTCTGAAAACGGTTTTTGAAGTCCCTTCTCATTCTATGGTAGAGGGAAAAGTCTCAAGGGGCTAGATGCATCTCTCTCTCTCTCTCTCTCCCTCTCTCTTCTCTCTCTGTCTCCCCCCCCCCCCCTCTCGCTCTCCTTTCATTGTGACGTCTTAATTCAAATATGCAACCAAAAATCTTTGCCCGTTATGTTTATCGTAACTGTGAAGTACTTGTTTTATTCTGTAAATCCTATGAGCAGCCGAAACATTATGTGACCCCTGCCCACCGCGACATTGGGTGCCATCTGATGGGGTTGCGGGCATGTGACGTGGTAACAAAAATATGTAAGGGGAGTGGGGGCGGGGGCGCAGGGCTCGCTCTAGCGAAGATATGGGCTGCAAATGGGCAAATCCATTGAGGTTAAGTGACATAAAGAGTAGAATTATTATTACGCATGGGCTGTCAACGAGTATCTCCCAAACGGCGAAGCTGGTTGAATGTTCACGTGCTACAGTAGTGAGCATCTACGGAAAGAGGTAGAAGGACAGTGAAACTACCACTAGGCGCTAAATGGCTGGACATTCACGATTCTTCATAGAACTTGGGGTTCGGAGGCTTGTCCGCTCTGTAAAGTAGGACAGATGGCGATCTGTGGCATGTCTGCCGAAAGAGTACAATGCTGGAGCACGCACAAGTGTTTCAGAGCACACCGTTCATCTTACGTAGTTGAACATCGACCTCTGCAGTCTTCAGACTACCCTTATGTGTTCAAATGTTGACCAAATGACATCGTCAATTACGACTGCAGTGGGCACGGTACCGTCGGGATTTGACCGTCAGTCAATGAAAACGTGTCGGCTCTTCGGCTGAATCACATTTTTGCTACACTAGATCGATGGTCGTCTCTACAAACGGCGTCATCGAGGCTCGAAACGTTCAGCACGCCACGGACGCTGTGGGAACAGAGTTATGTTAAGGGACACGTTCTCCTGCATTTGCATGGGACCTGTGGTAGTAATCGAAGACACTCTGACAATTAACAGTTGCGAACCACCTGCTTCCATTCACACTTGATGCCTTGCCCGACGGCGACGTCATCTTTCAGCAGTGTAATTGTCCATATCTCGGTGTCAGAACCGTGCTACAGTGGTTTGAGGAGCGTTATAGTAAACTCACGTTGATGTTTCGGCGACCGAATCCGCCTCATGTAAATACTATGGAACCCATATGGGTCGCTATCGAACGCCATCATCGGGTACGCAAGCCAGTGGCCCGTTATGCGAATTACGTGACCCGTGCATAGACATCTAATGTCACATACCTCCACAAACCTAGAAACAATCTGTCGGAGTCCTGATACGCAGAATCAATTATGTATTTTGTTCCAAAGGCAGACAAACAAGCTGTTAAGCAGGTGATCATAATGTTTTGGCTCATCAGTGTATGTGTTAATTAGAAATGTGTTGTATGTTGTAACCCAGAATGAGATTTTCACTCTGAAGCGGAGTGTGCGCTGATATGAAACTTCCTGGCAGATTAAAACTGTGTGCCGGACCGAAACTCGAACTCGGGACCTTTGCCTTTCGCGGGCAAGTGCTCTACCAACACAGCTTCTGTAAAGTTTGGAAGGTAGGAGACGAGATACAGGCAGAAGTAAAGCTGTGAGGACGGGGCGTGAGTCGTCCTTGAGTAGCTCAGTTGGTAGAGCACTTGCACGCGAAAGGCAAAGGTCCCGGGTTCGAGTCTCGGTCCGGCACACAGTTTTAATCTGCCAGGAAGTTTCATGTTGTAACCCACACAAACTATTTTGTATTATGATACATTTAGTCTGGGTTAGTAATGTGGTTGAGGAATGTAAGGAGAAGCCATATCTTTGGCAGAGAGTAAAGACCTGTGTAGGAGCGGTGTCTCTAAACGCGAGTGTGACTCCAGAGCAGAACGCCCAAGAAACTTACTTGGTTGTGAGATGTAAGAGTGAAGACACAAAAGGCGTGCACTGTCGGTCCTATGTGAGGCGCAGTTGGTAATGGAGAGGCACCAAGAGCATGACGAGTTTGGGCAGACGTAAGAGACTCCAGTGAAATACATCCACTTCGGTTGCACAAAATTTTGTCAATTGACCACGGTTTGGATTGCACTAGGGCAATCTTCATCAGAATAAAACGTTACTTGGAATACTACATCACCCGTCACACCAAAGCCCCGACCTAACAATTCTACTGCAAGTCAAGCACTTTTCACTCATGATAAACTAACAGTTTATTAAGAATAAGTCAGTTACATTACAGATAAACACGAAAATATGGTTCCACAAATTTCGCCTATACGCAACTGAGTGTAAACAAAAACACGGTGCAAAGTTTCTGAAACAACAACTTAAACTTTACGCAGCTTTCCGGAAATGTGAGTTAAATAATGAAGAGATACGCTACAGTTAAATTTCTGGAGAGAGCAAAGAACAACTAAACGAAATTCTATAGATTTGCTGCGGCAGAAGGTATACAGAAAATACGACTGTACGATCTTTTCGCGTTTTCTGCTATATTACGTAAAGAAAAATGAAACCTTTAATGGTACGCTTAAAAGGCACACTAATACACCTATTTACCACGTAAACAGTACTAAACTATATGTTTTTATAATCTAAAAGACTTATCTTTACGAGACCACGAAAACCCGCGCTAGTTTCCTGGCTGCAGGGCTGAGATCTTATAAACAGTTTAGTGTGACGGTAGCGGATGTATTATTCCGCTCTTGGCCCTAAGCGACCTTGCAGTTGTCATTATATTCCATGGAGTGTTTTATCTGGTTGACAATGATGTTTTATATTTAAGTTTATATTCCTATGAAATTTCTGTTTGACAAGAGCACTTTTGCGCAGACGTTTTAAATCATGGTGTGATTACATGTACTCCAAGTAACGTTTTACTCTGATGAAGACTGCTATAGGGACGTAACGCGAGTCTTCCTGATCTGAAAAATAGCATACATCGACACATCGCCCTGATTATAGTAGATATGCTGCGAGCAACTGTCGACCATGCCATGTTATGGATGCAGCATCTTGCTGAGTCAGGAGGCCATGCTGAAATCATGTTGTGACTATCCTAATAAATGTGCCAGGATCACTGTTATCATGAGATTGTTCCTCCCCTTTTCCTGCACCCGCACCACATTCTGACTGTTTACAGTGCCATATTTTCACCTGTTCGCAGAAAATGGAACTACTATTTTTTTCATGTATACAGGCTGCACGGCAGCACTCGTAACACCTTCAGCTTAGTTATAACTACTCGGTATTATCTTCTAAAAAAGCTCGCCAAACTCGCCTCTCTCGTTAAACAACCTCTCCAGCCAGCTAGCTAGTTTCTCCTCACTCTGCTGTGACACCTTCCTAAAGAGCCCGTGTACAACCATCAAACAGTAATTCCCGCCTTAAAACAAGCAGACGTGTCTGCCGAACGCACGACCACACATGGCAATACACTTGAGAACACTTTCGAAATGTTCCACGTGTGGAGAACAAGTTTATTGTTCGTTGAAGACCACTGTCTACCGACTTTCGAAACACTACCACCACCCAAGCGGCATAAATCTTGCCTGCTGCACCCCATGGGGAATGCCGGGCAGCTTCAGATTTTGTGAGCTCCTAAATCACTAAACGAAGTTATATGAACATTCAGCCCTGTTGGCCAATCAGCCTCAATATCAAAAATCAAATAATTCCAACTGCCATTTCCATTTCTCACTAACAGAACTCAACAATGTACTGCTTCCTGCCCGAGTATTCACACAACCTTGAAAAGAGCAAAGCTGGCACACACCACCAACCATGTAGCAGGATTAAGGGAAGACTGGACGATGGATGCTATGCTGTTAGGACAAAACCTTCCTTCACCTGGATCCCAAAATCAGCCCTGGGGATAGAGTGCCTACTGGATGAATATAAATGTGCACCCAAGAAATGCTATGTTACACAACAGAAAGGTAATTGAAATCACGCAATAGAGGAAGGGTCACTGGGCCTGATGGGATACCAGTTTGATTCTACACAGAGTACAGGAAAAACTTGCTCCTCTTCTAGCAGCTGTGTACCGTAGGCCTCTAGAAATGGCGAAGTGATCCTAATGATTGGATATAAGCTCAGGAGGATCGAAAAGACGCGCCCTATTCTCTGACGTCTATTTGTTGTAGAAATTTGGAACATGTTTTAAGCTTACGTATATTCTAATAACTGGAGACCAAAAATCTCCTGCGTAGGAATCAACATAGGTTCCGAAAACAACAACTGTGTGAAATCCAACTCACTCTGAGAAAGCAGTCATGTGACAATATTAATAAGGGAAACAAAAGTCAAGATTTTTCTTTGTTCAAAACACCCGGCGTCATTGAACCACGTGGAAGTGTCATCAGCCACCAACTGACAAGCCGGGTCAGGCATAATAGCCACCTCATCGCTGTTAGGAGAGATTGTGAGCAATTCAGCAACAAATTGTTAGAGCAATGCAGACAGAACCACCCTTCTTACTTCCAATACCTTGTGCCGCTTTTAGATCCTTCTCAGCTTTCATCCAATCACAGCTGCTAGAAGACTAGTCCGGGTTTGACTTAGACGTAAAGAACATGAAACATATTCGTTACGCAAAGTTAGAGGAATTGAAGACCGCTGACGACTGGGAAAGAGCAGAATCAATTCGGTCATTACGAATGATGTCATAGAGCAGAGTTTCTTCTCGGTGACATAAATACACTGCCCCCCCCCCCTCCCTCTAGGATTTGGCTATCGATCATTAGGATCGAGGGCGTACATGTCATTCACATCGATTCTCTGGTTATGGGGTTGGTTTAGAGCTAATCTTGCACTTTCTGCCTACGAGACGAACTGTAACTCCGATTGATTGAGTCCAGCATCCAGTACTGATATCATCACCACAGCCAGTGCTGGTGGGTATACCGAGAGTCTACCAATATTACCTGATCCAGGATGGAAGTCGACCTGAACTCCAGTGTCGCACAGGTCTGATGAGCGAAGCAAGTCCTCCAAAGGGACTGGTAGTAGCTACTCTACAGGTACTTGATGAAGAAGAGATTGATGGGTCAGTATTAGGGTACAAGTCAGGCAAACCATCAGAACGTTTGTGTTATGTAACAAGGTTAGTCATTTAAAAGGTAATGATCCATCAGTCAGAAAGTCATTATTAGTTCGGTAAAGAGATTTACTTAAGTCAGAAGGTCCTTTACCAGCAACACCCATAAACTGTATTCCAGCAGGTGCACCATAGGGTTACCAAAACATCTCCAGCCATGAGTAGAATAGTTCACAGATCAACAGCTTAAAGAAAGCGTAAAAGAACACATCTTGGTTGGCGAGTATAATAATACTGCTGAAGAAGTCACCAGATGGAACAAGAAAACATATATTGTATTGCGATTATAGGTTTTTAAATGAATGTTTAATAATCTATGCATACCTGATTGCTAATGTAGTAAACTTTGGAAACTGTCACAGATCAAGGAACAAATTTTATGTCTGATCTAATGGAACAGTTATGTCGACTACTGAAAGTAAATAAATTGCGAAGTAATCTGTTCCTCCCAGAAGCTAATGGTCATCCAGAACAAGTCAATCGTACCATAGTGAAGCTGTTAATTCACTATGTGAACAGTCAATATTAAGACTGGGATGTCTATTTAGGCTATGTGTTGAGTGTGTATAACTCAAAAATTGACACAGGAATAGGTCTTCCACCGTACAAAGTTGTACATGGGTGAAAGATGCTATCACCTTTTGATTTAGTGCAGCTTAAGGCAGGAACGCAGGGCGAACACGCGTAGCAGTCCGCAAAAACATTAAAAGAAGTTTCGCAATAAGTGAGCTGAGCAATCGCAAAGGCATTGGATCGTCAAGGGTAAACTGGGCAGGTTAAGGGTAGATTATCACATTACTAAGTAGGACAGTGGGTTCTACTTGCAAATCCATACACTATAAAGAGTCAAATGAAGAGGTTCGTGACGAAGTTTGAAGGACTGTACCAGTTAGTGGAGATGACTTCACCGGACAATGTCAAGTTGCAATTACCGACGAAAACATCGGCTGTATATGTTATGCGAGTTAAACCATTTTTTTATGGGTAAAGTTGATTCCTTACCACAAATACCTGCACCGTTACCACAGGGAATGAAATTACCACATGGAACGAGAGTAACACAAAGATGTCGGTGGGGCGTTAAACACTAATCTCCTCCCCCCCCCCCCCCCCCCCCCCCCGCTCTCAGTAACACAAAGTGTACCTTATGAGCGTAGGTCTAGGGATGCGTGATAAAATGCAAGTATACTGTATTTAATTTTGTATGGAATTATCTAGATTAATTTTTTTTAGTTTCCTTCAATAGTTTACGGTGGGATACGTTTTCCCTAAGGATGGAGGGGGTGCATGGCAGTTCCTGTCTTCTAGGTGGTGTCGGAGATGACTTAACATTATCGTGTATATAATGTTCTTGCACGTATGTGAAGCGAAGGCGATAAAAATACAACAGTTTCTATTGGGATTACAAGTGGTTAAAGATTTTCCTGCAGCGATACAACACGTTGTACCACTAGTGACAAGTTATACAGCATTCTTCTTTCATGTTTTTACATTAAGGTCTGTTCACATCAAGCTAGAATATGAATTAAATGGTTCAAATGGCTCTGAGCACTATGGGACTCAACTGCTGAGGTCATAAGTCCCCTAGAACTTAGAACTACTTAAACCTAACTAACCTAAGGACATCACACACATCCATGTCCGAGGCGACCGTAGCAGTCGCGCGGCTCCGGACTGAGCGCCTAGAACCGCTAGACCACCGCGGTCGGCTATGAATTAACATACAATTTCTGGTTGCCTGTTTAAATTCCTGTTACCAATGTTTCACGATCCAGCCATATCCTGTCAAATGGAAAATTATCGATTAGTGGGTACAAGTGCAAGCTAATGAAGTGGCACTTGTTTCAGAATAAGGAGATACACATGTTGTTACGTCAATAGGAAGCCTTATCAATCGTGTGACGGAGCTAGTCGCCATTTTCCAGCACAGATGGTTGGAAGCGACCAGTGATCATGTGAAATTCAGTTGTTCCTAACGAATATGGAAGCACCAGAGAGTAAAAAAGTAGTATAGATGCTGCAGCCACAATTTCAGCCGATTGGCAGTCACTGGTTAAATTCTATGTTTTCGCTGTAAACAGTACTTATAACTTGTCACAACAATAGGACATTTATGGGTATGGCAAAGTTGGAGGTAAATGAAACCAAGTGTGACATATGGCTCTGAGCACTATGGGACTTAACAGCTGTGGTCATCAGTCCCATAGAACTTAGAACTACTTAAACCTACTAACCTAAGGACAGCACACAACACCCAGCCATCACGAGGCAGAGAAAATCCCTGACCCCGCCGGGAATCGAACCCGGGAACCCGGGCGTGGGAAGCGAGAACGCTACCGCACGACCACGAGATGCGGGCCAAGTGTGACATAACCAGAACGAAGTTTCACCTTCCTGCTACTATTACAGGTACCACATTGAGTAGGGGAACTCATCCAATGTTGTACTGGCCGGAGAAATCTTTTAGTGTATTGCTCATGCAAAACGTATTTGAAGCAAGGGCGATGAAAGTACAACAGTTTACATTAGGATTACAGCAAGTAGTTAAATAATTTCCTACAGGGATACAACACGTTGTACCACTAGTAAAAATAATTCTTTAGATGCCACTTTACTACGGACAATACATGAACTACACATAGCAAAAAAATGAAAAAATCGGTAGTTCGAATGTTACAACATGTTCGTAGCAATCAATAGAAGCGTCAGCAAAACATCGCGACAATTAGCGTATCAAGCGCTAGTGTTACAGTAATACTAATTTTTATTTGTGCAGTTTGCTTTTGCCTCAAAAAAAGGATAAATGATGCATGCAAAGGAACAATAGATCATAAAATTCCTTTGGAATGGATTCATACTAGGAAGTAAGATATTTTAGAGTAAAATGTAAAAGAAGCAAGCAAGGAAAACAATCTTAAGCTAGGATTAGATTTTTTATGATCAATGGAAAAATGTTTGGAAATTGATAATTTGTTCCTACGGGGCCAAACTGCTAAGGTCTTAGGTCATAGGTCTCTAGGCTTACACACAACTTAATCTAACTTAAACTAACTTAAGCTAAGGACAATACACATACCCATGCCCGAGGGAGGACTAGAACCTCCGACGTGGTGAGCAGCGCGAACCGTGGCAAGGTGCCTGAGACCGCGCGGCTACTCCTCACGGCAGAAAAAAATGTTCAAAGTTCAACTGTAAGATAATTAATCAAACAGATAGATAGGGGCTAAAATTCAGGACGAATTTTATTAAAGTGGAGCGGGACGTTATACAACAAAATTAGTAAGAGAAAGCGAAGTAGAAAGTTTCCTGAGTACAGGGATTACTCATCCACTGCTAAGAGAGGCTGTTAGCAATTCAGCAGAAAATCGTTGGAACAGTGCATACAGAACCACTTTCATTACTTCCATAATGTTACACAAAAGACACTAGGTAGGAAGCACCAACGACAACCGAGAGTTTGACTAAGCATTAAAGACCCTGTAACAAATTCTTTGAGCAAATATAACGGAACTGAAGACCGGTGACGACTCGGGAACATCAGAATCTATTCGGTCTTTAGAAAGTCGTCAGAGCAGAGCGTTTCCTCAGCAATACAGATGCTCCAGCCCCACCAGCTTTTGGTATCAGGAAAATCGATGGATGTCATGTCGTTCGCACTCGATTTTCTGTATGGTATGGTAACAAATTGTGAGTGACATTGATGTTGCGTTGATCTTGCGTTTGCTGCCCTACGAGATGATCAGAGACGGATGGAGTCCAGCATCCAGTCATCCAGCACCGCAGCGTTCCGTCATGGGTGGACTGAGGGTCTACTACCAACACCCCGGTCCAGCCTGGAAGCTGCCCTAAACTCCGGCGTCACATGGGTCTGATGGACTACCGTACCGGTAGGCCATGTTCAACAATGATCACGACTACACTGCACCTGACATCAGAGTCCACCTGAGGAGACAACCCGGGCAGTGATCTGGGAGAGATCGAGAACTCCCCAAAACGGAGTACGCAAATGTAAAGTATTGCGAATACATACACAGAAAGACCTTTTATTGTATGATTACACGATTTCAGAACAGTCATTGGAAAAAGTATATCGGGGAGTACGGGCACGGAGCATTTGAGATGAAATGATCAAATCAAATTAATCCCAAAAAAAGTAGAAGCCAGGCTGAGATTCTTTTGAAGAATCGTTAGGAAATGCATTCCATCCAACAAGGACGTAGCTTACAAGACACTCATTCGGTCAATACTGAAATATTGCTTGTCATTCTGTGATCCTTACCAGATAGGACTAATAGAGAAAATGATAACCAAAGAAGAGCAGTGCTTTTCGTTACAGGTTCGTTTAACAAGTGCGAAAGCGTCTCTGAGATGCTCAGACATACGCTGGAAGAGAGGCGTTCAGTATTACGGTATGGTCTGCTGTTAAAATTCCGAGGGTGCATGTTCCTAGAAGTCAGCCAACATATTACTTCGTCTTATGTATATCTCGCGAAAATACTATGAAGTAAAATTAGAGAGACTCAACTCAAGCCCACACGACGAGTTACCAACAAATCATATGCGGCTAGAACAGGAAAAGGCGCAGGTGGCAGAGGTACACAATGTACCCTCAGTGTACACACCGAAAGGTGACTTACGGAGTACAGATGTAGATGTTGATATAATATTGTTTCACAAATGAAGATTTTAACTTCACTCCACATGTAAATTTTAACAGAAATATATCTATTGTGATTAGGAATGCAGCAGTAGAGTATGGGAGAAAAAATAGGTAAGGCTCTGTTTAATGGCCTGAAATTCCACACTTGTGCCTCATCCAGAGTAGCAAACTGAGAGTTTCACTTAACGGCAGAAGGTGGCAGTTTCTGAATTGACACATCTTGTAAGATGTATTTTTTAAAGTTGTAGTGGTATGGAGACTGACTTATACATTTAAGGAATGTTTCCACATTTGTAGGGTTTTAGCGCTCTTTCATTATCAACTACAATGTCAGAACTACTTCACTGGTTCCTTTACCTTTCCTGTAACCAAACTGATGTTTGTCTTACAGATGGGACAAAAATTTTTAATCGGCTCTGTTCGTGAATCATCTTCTTCCCATTTCGTCCCGCGCATATTTTCTACCCAAAATATGAACGGCATAGGAATCGTCGTGCGAGAGCTTGAATTTGGTTCGCCATGAATACGGAAAAAACAGCACTTTTCGCTCCATGACCTTCATCGCCCAACAACCACCCAATCCACCACATTAAAACACTAAAGACCCAAGGTATAAGAATGAAGTACTAATTTGGAATCCCCTACTACTAATCATCAGAAAGAAACCCGACAGCAGACTCGCCATGAATACAAAAAAAAAACAGCATTTTTCGCTCCATGTCCTTCATCGCCCAACAACCACCCAATCCATCACATTAAAACACTAAAGACCCAAGGAATAAGAATGAAGTACTAATTTGGAATAACCTACTACTAAACATCCGAAAGAAACCCGACAACACACTCGCCATGAATACAGAAAAAACAGCATTTTTCGCTCCATGTCGTTCATCGCCTAACAACCACCCAATCCATCACATTAAAACACTAAAGACCCAAGGACTAAGAATGAAGTACTGATTTGGAATCCCCTACTACTAACAACCCGAAAGAAACCCGACAACAGACTAAAACTAACAAACCATAGCTACGAGGTTCTACGGCTTTTATCATTACATATAAGATCCTCATGAATATCTCTTCACCGAGGCAGATCTTGTACAGACCTGGTTTTTCCAACAATTTACTGCTCCCATGAAGTCCACGAATGGCATGCATTCTGCCTTGTTTTTGGAATGTGACTATCTTCCTCTAAACTCTATCCAGACCCTGTTCATTTCGATCTCATATCTCTTGGAACACCTTAGTCTATTTTCTCATAAGCTTAAAACCCAACACCTTCTTATACTCCTCAAGCTTAAAAATTCTGGCCTGCTACTCTGGCCTCCTACCAGACAAATATCAGCATATACTGTTTTCTCGTAAACACTCCACATTCTCTTCCACAGTAGTTTTAACTGCGTTCCCTCCCACAAATCAACCTTGAATCTGCTCATGCTATCAACCGCAAGCTGTCCAACACGTCCATTCGCAGACGAACTTCCCAGTCCAATATAATATATTGTTTGTGAGTAAATTGGAATCCATTGGTTCCTGTGTGCACAGCACTATTGAATACTACTATGAATATTTATTGTGTGTTAAATCGTCGATACTAGGTGGATGGAGCCACTCACTTGTAAACAACAAAGCTATGGATTAAAGTAAACAATTTAGTCGAGACGAGCTTTTTAACTCATAGATTTTTCTTTTTTTCTTTGTGACTTTTATAAATATTTGTTTGTCATTATTACTTGCAAAATTTTCTTCGTATGTAACAGTTATGTCTACTTCCCACACTGTCGGAGAAAAAACTGCTCTCTTTTCCGTGTTTACACTTGGACCATCTAAGTTCTTTACACAAACATGAGTGCTAATAACTTTACTTGAACAACTATGCATTGTTAGACATTCATAATCTAGTATCTTACCAGTTTCAATAAATGTGGCAGTTACAAATCCATTCGGAGAAGTATGACCTCTCTGCTGCCAAGATAAATCAAATGCTGCTATAATGTCTGTATTCTCAGACAATGCTACTGCTTCTTCTGCTGCTCTTTTCATTGAATGTTCGCTTGCACCACATAAACCTCAGTGGACATGAAGGTAAATTCTTACTGGCGATGTCATAGTATCACTGTGCATCTTACACGAGTTACAGCAATCACTAACCGACTTGAAAGACCCTTCCTTCCTGAAATGTCCTCAGAAACGTCATTACTATCTCCACAATTGCAGTACTACACTTCACAGAATATTTAGGTTCACAATAACATTCCCGTCGTTATTGCTGCTGACAGTACTACTAGGTTTGTTCTTATTTAATTCAGAAAGCGAAAGTTTACGTCTAGAAGCACTGCTTCTAGACACAGTTACTGTGGGCGACTTTTGAAGCAACTGATGTGTATTATTCAGTTATGTTTGGATCTGCGAACTTTCATTTGGGGCTGAATTCCTTTACTCATGGAATTTGTAGCACTGGAAACACACCCACAGAAATAAAACAACACACAATAACTAAAACACCACACGCGTATGAAATTCCGAAATCATATATTCTCAGATCTTTGTTTACATTCGAACCATAGCCTGCTAGACATGCCTGTACTTTGGTTCCGGGAGTAAGTGCCTTCTAGAATACACAAGTGTTAACAATCCTTAAGCAACGACAGAAAAAACGGAAGAACAAAATAATGCATCTCGTTTTCCGACGCACCTAAAACTGACAAATGGATGTGGCCCCTGTGCAATTTTAAGTTCGACCTCAATTTTAGAACGAACGGAAAATTATAATGCCCATAAACTATACATTTTTGAAATCAGCATGAAATGCTCTTTTCTGTAGACCAAGAAAAAGTTTTTCAAATTTTTGGTCATTTTCACGAGCATGTCCCCTTAAGGCCTATGTTGGATACTAGTAGACATTTCTTGACCATGAATGCCCTTTTTGCCATTGGTGGACTGCTTTTGATGTCCTCCTTGTCCCGTCCATCATTGGTTATTTTACTGCTTAGGTAGCAGAATTCATTAACTTCATCTACTTCGTGGCCGTCAATCCTGATGTTAAGTTTCTCGTTCTTCTCATTTCTGCTACTTGTCGTTACTTGCGTCTCTCTTCGATTTACTCTCATTCCATTTGCTGCAATCATGAAATTGTTCATTTCGTTCAGCAGATCATATAATTCTTCTTTACTTCCAGTCAGAATAGCAATGTCATCAGCGAATCGTATCATTGATATGTTTTCACCTTGAATTTTAATTCCATTCCTGAACCTTTCTTTTATTTCCATTATTGCTTCTCCAATGTTTAGATTGAACAGTAGAAGAGAAACACTAAATTCGTGACTTACACCATTTTTAATCCGAGCACTTCGTTCATGGTCCTCCAGCCTTATTGTTCCCTCTTGGTTCTTGCATACATCGTATATTACTAGTCTTTTTTCTCAAAATATCAAACATCTTGCACCATTCGACACTGTCGAAGGCATTTTCGAGATCGACAAATCATATAAACATGCCTTGATTCATTTTTAGTTTTTCTTCCGTTATCTGGTACCTTTACCTTTTCTGAAGTCGAGCTGGCCAATATCTAACACGTCCTAAATTTCCTTTTCCATTCTTCTGTATATTATTTTTGTTAGAAATTTGGTTGCATGAGCTGTTGAGCTGATTTTGTGATAATTCTCGTACTTATTGGCTCTTGCAATCTTCAGAACTGTGAAAGTTGATGGTATACTATGTGATCAAAAGTATATGGACACCTGCCTGAAAATGACTTACAAGTTCGTGGCGCCCCCCCCCCCCCCCCCATCAGTGATACTGGAGTTCAATATGGTGTTGGCCCACCCTTAACCTTGATGACAGCTTCCACTCTCGCAGGCATACATTCAATCAGGTGCTGGAAGGTTTCTTGAGGAATGGCAGCCCAATGTTCACGGAATGCTGCACTGAGGAGAGGTGATGGTCGGAAGTGTACTAGAACTCCGCTTCTCGTGAATGTGAGCTCAGCAATTTCTCGCGTTCATGCTACTCCATATGTTTCTCACATGTCCACTCCGATTTAAGGTTCCTGTGGATCCGCTACACCCCACTGGATGACTACCAGTATTGTTCCTTCACCAAGGTCATGGCTCGTAGGTTTTCCACTTATTTTATTTCATTGAATAATTGGGCCGAAACAGAAATTGGATCTCTAGATTAACGTGTCATCGTCTGGATAATTGCATCATGGAATGAATGACATATACACTATGTGATCAAAAGTATCTGGAAACCTGGCTGAAAATAACTCACAAGTTCGTGGCGCCCTCCAGCGGTAATGGTGGAATTCAGTATGGTGTTGGACCACCTTTAGCCTTCATGATAGTTTCCACTCTTGCAGGCATATGTTCAGTCAGGTGCTGGAAGGTTTCTTGGAGAATGGCAGCCCATTCTTCACTGAGTATTGCTCCGAGGAAAGTTATCGATGTCGGTCTGTGTCGCCTGGCATAAAGTCGGCGTTCCAAAACTTCCCAAAGGTGTTCTATAGGGCTCAGGTCAGGACTCTGTGAAGGCCAGTCCAATACAGGGATGTTAGTCTCGTGTAACCACACCGCCACAGGTCGTGCATTATGAACAAGTGCTGGAGCGTGTTGTAAGTTGCAATCGCCATCCCTGAATTGCTCTTTACAGTGGGAAGCAAGAAGGTGCTTAGACATCAATGTACCAACACCCTGCCATCGGATCGCCACATTGTGTACCGTTATTCGTCACTCCATACAACCTTTTTCCACTATTCAACCGTCCAATGTTTATGTTACGATTGCAGTCTCAGCTGAACGACATTCGACAATGAGCGAAGTATCGGAAATACACCCTGCTGACAGCTGTGACTCTGTAAACAGAAATATGTAACATCGTTATCACTTTAGATACTCTTCAATCTGCTATCACAGTATCCCACGTCAAATCCATACCTTCCTTTTTGCACATGTCTGACCAAAAAACACATACTTTATAATCCTGATGCTCAAGGCGAACCAATCAAGCACCCCCTACTACTAAGTATAATACTTCGTCAATAACTGATCGCTGGCGATACGAAATAATACTGAGATAAAATCAGCGATGAGTGGACATGTCTCATAAGTTTTTCTTGTGAGTGGTAACAGCATGTCTTAGAAAGATGGGCGTAATCGTTCAGATGTTAGAAAACCCGAACGCAACAACTACTGCATGTTACTGTCACAAGTGGTCTTGGTTCTACAGGTGCACACTAGTATCCATATTAAAAGCTATACCTGCTTTATAAATCTAGGTGCGACATTACCTCTGAATGAGGTGGTTTTTCTGTCCAGACAAATAGCGAGATGGTGATCGCTGAAGTGTATATTATCAGACCAGCAGTCCGATTACATATAGCCCACGATGCAACCTCGTGTTAAAACCACTGAAATTTGAAAGTGGTTCAGATAAGGAACATGGTATGTAACTGGTATTTGCAACCCCTTCACGCCGCCGCCACTAGATATTTTTCCAGTATTTGTAATGCATCCTGTCTTGATGCAATGTCAGAGGGTCGGTGAAATGTCCATGGGGCTATAGGCAATGGTTGATTGAGAAGGATTACAAACAGTAGTAGATGGTTTGAAGACTGAGGTCCTAAGAAATGTACACAAGCTTTTCAGATCTCTATTGCCATGCTATCCGTTAGAAATGCTGTCTGGGATTTGGAATTAAGTCTTTCCATTCAAGCACATACCTTCATTGGATTCTATGGAGAAGTCCATTAATGATTACA
This sequence comes from Schistocerca nitens, assembly GCF_023898315.1. Taxonomy (NCBI): domain Eukaryota; kingdom Metazoa; phylum Arthropoda; class Insecta; order Orthoptera; family Acrididae; genus Schistocerca; species Schistocerca nitens. The sequence goes on from NC_064615.1 coordinate 713,892,999, forward strand.
GCCACCAGTGAATCAAATTTCTGGCACTCACATATCTCGAAACGAGTCACCTTTCTTGAACCTATCTACTATAGTAAAATTAGGTAGCCCCTATGCATCCTGCAACTGCCCCCTCAGACTCTACGCTACCATCCCTGCAGCTTTGCGCACGCGATCGTTTCAGTGTAAGTCGGAACTGAGTAGGGGTCAGAAGAAACTATATCTACCACCTCCTGCAGTCCGTGTAGAAACAGGTGAAGCTGAGTTACTGCGACAGAACTGTGTTTTGACCATTCAACGGAAACGAAGCCTGCTTCTGCAACACGAAGTAGTATAAAAGACAGTACAGGAACTGGGGGAAGGACATGGATTTTTGCTGCTGCATTGTGGTGCTTCTCAAAACTACATAAAAATACTACAGACCCACGTCCATTTACATCTATCTCCCCAACATGGTATCTTGGATTCATGTCAGCGCACACTCCACTGCAGAGTGAAAATCTCATTCTGGAAATATCCCCCAGGCTGTGGCTAAGCCATGTCTCCGCAATATCCTTTCTTCCAGGAGTGCAAGTTCTGAAAGGTTTGCAGAAGAGATTCTGTGAAGTTTGGAAGGTAGGAGGCGAGGTACTGGCAGAGTTGTTGCTGTGAGGATGGGTCGTGAGTCGTGCTTGGTTAGCTCTGATGGTAGAGCGAAAGGCAAAGGTCCCGAGTTCGAGTCTCGGTCCGGCACACACTTTTAATGTACCAGGAAGTTTCGTAAATCATTTTATTATTGTGGCTACCATAACACCCCACAAACACCAATGATTTTAAATAAAAGAAAGTTCCAACATTAGCAAATTGGGGGGAGTTCTGTGGCGTTTTGGATGGTTTCCAAACTACAATACGAAAGTGATTCACGAACTCTACATTTAAACTCATCTGTCATAGTCATGGAATAGCTGATGACTCTATGTTCCGTTTAGACTGATTCATCATATTGCAGCCATGTACGCGATCACTGTTTCGGTGCTATCCACCCCAGAAGGTGTTGTCCATCCACCAAAACTCTTTCTCCAACTCAAACAAGCGATGTCAGTGAATCATTATGTGGTAACCAACAGAGTGCCAGTGGACGGATTGGGTGGAAAAGACACCATCGATGAACTCTAATAATAAGCATCACAGTTGATAGTGCAAGCAATTTTAGCAATTTTAGAGTAATTTCAAAACTGACCAATGATGCGACAGCATGTTTCCCAATTTCAGTATCATAGCTAAACACCCCTTCACAACTTTGCGAGTATCATGCCGAACGTGGATAGATGACTGTGCAGTAGGCCATTCATTGTTAATTCTCAAACACATACACCATCAAAGTATATCAGAAAACGCTCTACATATTTCTAAAACCTCGAGCATAGTGCTTAATTTACGATTTATCTTTTTGCGTATGGGAGTCACAGAGCATTCTCGTTGTTTTGGGGTAAAATTAGAATGTGAAAGACCCTCCTCACTCTGTCTTTGACCAAACAGCCCTGCAGCACCGTCACCGATTCAATCTGCAACCGACCAGAAGAAGGTCACTACACTCCACATCTCGTGAATGAATGGAGCTTGCCTAGTTCTCACCCATCCAAGTGCACATGATTTCTCTAGATTCGTCCATGTCGAGGAGGTTAGCACTCCTTATCGACGTAATAGCAGACGGTTAAGAAGAACAAGAATCGGATGATTTTTATGCTTGATGGAAAAGACAGACAGATTTCGAAGCATTTTTTCGTAAATCGACCAAGCTATCAATTTTAAAGTATTATTTCGGAGTCTAGGATCAGGTCCTGGAAGGTATTGGTAAGAGAAAACATAAACACACCCACTCCTAAGACTACAATGTTCTGCACTTAAAACGGGCTATAATGTTAGATCGCTTGCGTTTCCGACCTATCAGTCCTATGGAATGTAGCGCTGTTAATATTCCTAAACTATGATACCGAAGCGTAAAACGAAAAAACTACTCCAGTAAAACATTTACTCTGCGTGATACGAGCACAATACAGCGTTCCATAGATGTATAGCGTCTACTGTTCACATCCGATCACGGTTCAGAAATTATACGATGCCAGCATCAGCCCTATATAAAATAATCGTTAGTAACGGGGGATACCTCTTACAAGGAAACCGATAAACGCATAGCAGCAGCGTCCGACATGTGAAAATTACAAGTCATTCAGCCACTAACTCTGTAAACACCACATCTGTCAGGCAAACGTATACACGGGAATTGCAGTGCCTCACGAGCACCTATCGCTGACTTAGTTATGAAGCTGAATTCTCGATTTTACATCCAAGATGCGACAGGAGGGATGGAGTACGTCACATAAGTCAAAGTTCGTTTAGAGTAAAGTGTCACGTTTCATCACACATGAGATGGAAGTCTTCTGATGACCGACAGGTTTACCGTTAATGATCGCAAGTAGACAGTGCTTTAAATCACATACAGAAGACGTGGCTGTATACAAGTTGAACGCAGGTTATGTCATGTGACTGATGCATCCTGACAGAACAGTGGAAAAATTGACCTGTAACGACTTCTCCTCTCTAGAATGCATCATCAGTCTACCACTAAATCATACCTCGTTACAGCTCCATCTCATTCGACCAGCCCGTCCACTCTCTGTTAAATGCAGATGCAAGTAGGTTTAGAGGCCGATGTTTCTGTCTTCCAGAAAAGTGTCAAATACAGTAGTCAACTCGCGTGTGTCACTGGTACCTCAATAGGCATACACTATAATGATACCTCGGTGGAGAAAAAATTGACTGCTTCCCTGATTCCCTTCGCTTCCATGTCGACGTTTCCTCAGATACCTATTGCTGCCGCATACTTGTCCTCATGTGTAAATTGTTCTGTGCGAACCAAAAGATATGCAAGTACTTCCTCAATTACCCCGCATTTTGCAGTATATTCGGCCAAGTTATACCTATTGCCCGTCATTTTTTGCAATTCTATCGATTTTTTAATGTCAGTTCTATCAATGCAGTCATGACATAACATCTCGTTCAATGTTCTAAAACTGCTTGTAAATGTAGCACAGCTGCCAACGCCCAGCTCAGATGCAGTGATCATTCACAAGACATCCTTTGTGCTGGGATGTAGGTGTCTCTACATAGCGGTGAGAACGTTTGTGTGTGTTGAAAGCAGGAAGGGTAACATGTGATGGACGGGGTGCCATGTTAGGACAGCTAGGACGAACGAATTCGCATTTTCCTTGTTGCTCTATCGATAGTGATGATAATTAAAGTACACCAACCCGCGTTGGGGATGTCTTTCCAAGCATTACGTCTGCAAGTGTGGTATTCATTATGACACATAGCGACTGATGCCTGCCCTTCATAACACTTGTTTGAGAGAAACTTGGCTGGATGCAGCACCTTCCAGAAGCGCAGATTGTAAGACTTTGTCAGATAATTTCCTAGGACTGAGGGGAATCGAGGCATATAGCCGGTGTGAGTGTAGGCATACAATAATTTTTTGGTGCTGTACAGATATAAGAGACAATCACCGTTTGTGTAAAATGTGTAGATATTGCATTGTAAAGTTACTGTGGCTTATGTTGTGGCATGGCCAGAGAAGATGAGTGTGTGTCCTATCGTGGGGGATGTAAAGATTGAGCACATCGATAACTGCGAGGGTATGAGAGAGGTTTTTTATGTGGAAAATTACGTGCACTATAGATATTGTGATTCATTCCAGAACCACAGCTGTCAAGAGGATACATTGCCTGTACATCGATCGGTGTCAGACTATATAAGCAATCATAATACACTCCTGGAAATGGAAAAAAGAACACATTGACACCGGTGTGTCAGACCCACCATACTTGCTCCGGACACTGCGAGAGGGCTGTACAAGCAATGATCACACGCACGGCACAGCGGACACACCAGGAACCGCGGTGTTGGCCGTCGAATGGCGCTAGCTGCGCAGCATTTGTGCACCGCCGCCGTCAGTGTCAGCCAGTTTGCCGTGGCATACGGAGCTCCATCGCAGTCTTTAACACTGGTAGCATGCCGCGACAGCGTGGACGTGAACCGTATGTGCAGTTGACGGACTTTGAGCGAGGGCGTGTAGTGGGCATGCGGGAGGCCGGGTGGACGTACCGCCGAATTGCTCAACACGTGGGGCGTGAGGTCTCCACAGTACATCGATGTTGTCGCCAGTGGTCGGCGGAAGGTGCACGTGCCCGTCGACCTGGGACCGGACCGCAGCGACGCACGGATGCACGCCAAGACCGTAGGATCCTACGCAGTGCCGTAGGGGATCGCACCGCCACTTCCCAGCAAATTAGGGACACTGTTGCTCCTGGGGTATCGGCGAGGACCATTCGCAACCGTCTCCATGAAGCTGGGCTACGGTCCCGCACACCGTTAGGCCGTCTTCCGCTCACGCCCCAACATCGTGCAGCCCGCCTCCAGTGGTGTCGCGACAGGCGTGAATGGAGGGACGAATGGAGACGTGTCGTCTTCAGCGATGAGAGTCGCTTCTGCCTTGGTGCCAATGATGGTCGTATGCGTGTTTGGCGCCTTGCAGGTGAGCGCCACAATCAGGACTGCATACGACCGAGGCACACAGGGCCAACACCCGGCATCATGGTGTGGGGAGCGATCTCCTACACTGGCCGTACACCACTGGTGATCGTCGAGGGGACACTGAATAGTGCACGGTACATCCAAACCGTCATCGAACCCATCGTTCTACCATTCCTAGACCGGCAAGGGAACTTGCTGTTCCAACAGGACAATGCACGTCCGCATGTATCCCGTGCCACCCAACGTGCTCTAGAAGGTGTAAGTCAACTACCCCGGCCAGCAAGATCTCCGGATCTGTCCCCCATTGAGCATGTTTGGGACTGGATGATGTGTCGTCTCACGCGGTCTGCACGTCCAGCACGAACGCTGGTCCAACTGAGGCGCCAGGTGGAAATGGCATGGCAAGCCGTTCGACAGGACTACATCCAGCATCTCTACGATCGTCTCCATGGGAGAATAGCAGCCTGCATTGCTGCGAAAGGTGGATATACACTGTACTAGTGCCGACATTGTGCATGCTCTGTTGCCTATGTCTATGTGCCTGTGGTTCTGTCAGTGTGATCATGTGATGTATCTGACCCCAGGAATGTGTCAATAAAGTTTCCCCTTCCTGGGACAATGAATTCACGGTGTTCTTATTTCAATTTCCAGGAGTGTATTTAACTGTAGTTGCACTGGTAAATATGTTCTTGGCTTCCAATACTCTTGTGAGTCTTGTATGTATCTGATGATCCATAGACAACTATTGCGGGGTTAAATGTCAGTGCAATTTAGCGAACTGTGCAAAATAATTTTACCGCTGAAAGTCTCGTCTGCAAACAATGGTGAACGGTGCTCCCACTGGACCTGCCATGCAGCTATCCATCATCTCGCCAGAAACAGTAAACTTTCACCTGCCGACGGCAGCGGAGTGAGAGTGATGGCTCGCACTGGATTGTATCCGGCGTCGATGGGCTCTGCAAATAGGCCTTCGCTCCCATCCGGTCATGTCAGCAATGGTGCCTAGGTGATCACGTATTTCGAGAGGAATTTCTCAGGTACCAAGCATGAAAGGGATGTAGGTGCCTCATGCTTGCGGGCACCCGTGTGTGGCTTGGCAGTTGAAAATCACATCTCTTCTCAGGGGCTGCTGCTAGCCTCCTGTGCGGTTCAATAGTCAGGGGGCGGCTGGTGGCATCTGCGCGTTTCTGTTACATTATTTTGCGAGTGGGTCTGTAGGCTGTGCTACATGTTATTTGGACAGTTTTCGAGTTGATTTCGTGTCTGCACATCAGTGCACTGCATTATTTAGGAGGAGTTTGCATATCTATACTGAAAGTATTTGGGTAATTTAAGAGTTGTTTTCATGGTTGCAGAGTGTTGTTTAGGAGTTGTTTACAGCATGGTTGCAGAGTGTTGTTTAGGAGTAGTTTACAGGTCTGTGGGCTGTGTGGCATGACCCCAAGCATGTTGGAGCATGTGTTTTGTACCAGTGTGATAAATATACCATCTCAAATCCATCCATAAATAAGTTGTTCCAAAATAAATACAGTACACTCCTTCCTCTCTCCAGCAGCCCAATGCAGGCTGAGTCATTTTCTCCGCCAGACAGTCGTGGTAAACACACTGTTTCCCTCCATCTTGGATAATGGTACTTGTGTCATCAGCTGATGTCACAGCCCCTATCTTGGATTACATCACAGAATGGAAGACAGCGCCCTCTGGTGGTGGTACTGTGTACTAGGTCAGTTTGACTACTGATCCCATGGCGGCTACACTGGATGGTGGTAGTGCCTATAATTGTTTAACTAAATAGTGCATGCAAAATAAAGACTTACGTCCAGCACAGGTCAAGTCCCCTCCCCACCATTTCCTAGGACGAGGTGGCGGTCGGGTGACAGGTTAGTGGAGGTAGCCCAAGTGCCCTTTCTATCCCTCCATTTTCTTAGTAGAGATAGCCCGATTGACCTATCTTCCCTCCAAAATTTAGGCTTCCCACCAATCCCTGGGAAGAGGTGGCAGTTGGTTGCCTTAGATTAGTGGAGGTGGTCCAACTGCCCTTTCTTTCCCGCCATTTTCTTAGGTTAATAGAGATAGCCCAAGTGATCTTTCTTTACCACCAAAATTCAAACTTTCCGCTAATTCCTTGGATGAGGTGGTGGTCGGATCACTTAGGTTAGTGGAGGTAGCCCAAGTAACCTATCTTCCTGCCAGAAATCATGCTTCCCCCCAAAATCCGCCATCTTGGATGACGTCATTGCCGCCATCTTGGATGACGTCATGACTGTTGCCATGTCTACACGTCACCGTCTTGGATGACGTCAGTGCAGCCATCTGGGATACATCTGGCAACAATGGAGAGTGGGGTGGTACATAGGTTGCCCAATACTCTCATAGAGGTCTTCAGTGTACTCTTTCCACCTGTGCACTCTCTACGTAGCATTTAACAGTAGAATTCTCATTACACTCTTACTGCCCTTGCTTTTAATTTCAAGGAAGGATCTTTTGACTTTTTTATATGCTGAGTCTGTACTTCCGACAATCATTCCTTTGCGATTTCTTCAAATTTTTCATTTAGTCATTTTGCCTTAGCTTCTCAGCACTTTCTATTTCTTTCCTTCCGAAGTGACTTCTATATCAGTATTCCCAAATTTTCCTGAACATTTTTGTATGTCCTTCTTTTGTCGACCAACTGAAGTATTTCATCTCTTATCCACGGTTTCTTCGCGGTTCCCTTCCTTGTACCTAAGGTTTCCTTTCCAACTTCTGTTATTGCAGCTTTTAGAGATGTCCATTCCCCTTCAACTGAACTGCCTATAAGCTATTCATTATTGCAGTATCTATAGCCTCAGAGAACTTCAGCGTGTTTCTTCATTCCTTAGTACTTCTGTATCCCACTTCTTTGAGCGTTGATAATTTGTGACTAGTCTTGAACTTCAGACTACTCTTCATCGTTACTAAATTGTGATCTGAGTTCATATCTGCTCCTGGGTACGCCTTACTATCCATTATCTGTTTTCGAAATCTCTGCCCGTCCACGACGTAATCTAACTGAAATCTTCCCACATTTCTAAGTATACCTCCTCCTCTTGTGATTCTTGAACAGAGTATTCGCTATTACTGGCTGAAATTTATTGCAGAATTCAGTTATTCATTCCCCTCTCTCATTCCTACTAGCAAGCCCATATTCTTCCGTAACCCTTTCTTCTGTTCCCTCCCATATAACCGCATTTCAGTACACGTAACTATTAGATTTTCGTCTCCCTTTACGTACTGGCTTATCCGTTCAACATATACTTTCTCTGTCCCTTCATCCTCTGCTTGCGACGTCGGCATCGATACTTGAACTGTTGTTTTGGTGTTGGTTTGCTGTCGATTCTGATAAGAACAACCCTATCGCAGAACTGTTCACAGTAACTCACTCTTTGACCCATCTTCCTATTCAAGAAGAGTCATATTAACGTTATACCATTTTCTGGATGACTTCTTGTGACGGAAGTCATCGGCAATGATTTTTATTCAAAATTTAAGTAGTGATGAGGTTTGAAGCCGGGATTGAGGACGTTTTGATTTGTAGTTAAAAACTATGGTCATAGGCCACGGGGGGAAGGTGTAGGAAGTGTTACACCACTTTCTCCTGCCTTACTAGATCTCACTCATTCTCCGACGACCGTGTCCGCCCTATTAGACTCTTCCCCTAGACACACTCCTCATTATTTTTATATAGTATTCAGGCCTCACTTATCTGCATACAAATTTATCACAGTCATCCCCATTGATTATAGAGCCGCATACACACATCTGCATCATGGTCTGAATTTCATCAAGTAATCGCTTGTTTATATCTGAAAACTGCCTTTTCATTGCCTGAAGAGCAGCAGCCAGGCCACTGCCAATTCGATCTGAACGTGATTACATCACTTTTTCTGTGTATCCCTTCATCGTCTTTAGGGTGTTTCAACACAAGGAAGCTGCAAAAAAATTTACAGAAAAGCCAGTTTTTGTGCCCACTTTTTATATGTTTCCGTCTCCATGACTGCTAAGTCTCATTAAAGAGACATATGATGATATCATTATATCGTTCTATAGAGGGTACGCATTATACAGTGTAGAAGAAAGAACATCTGTTAAAACACGCAGTTGTAGGTAGCATAAAAGACAAGGAATCTTGCAGCTCAATGCCTCGTATATGGAATGGTGACAATGAAGGGATGTAATAAGGTCGTATTTGGAAGAGCATAATTTCTCAGTTCAAATAGGAGAGCTTGTTAACGTACGTAGACAAATATCTACAAAGACCCATGTGAACCTGGAATCTGCCTTAGTCAATCTATGGTTACATTAGTACAGGACAGGTGCATCCACATGGATAATTAATTTTTAATTAGGAAACAGTCTTTTACGGGCAACGCATATGGAACGTAGTGCGTGATGTTGACTGAGGAGCACAGAGGGACCTCGCGTGCACTTGCTGTTTGTGACGTCACTCGGACGGTGACGCGCCGTATGGTGTGCCTGCGAGTCACACGGCTATACTGTTCGCGTTTTTCGCTAGCTCTGTTCATAACAAGAGTTATGGCTGCATATGTGAGACTTACGCTCTCTCTGTGGCATTCGCCAGAGAATACAATGTGCACAGCGGTATGCAACTACCTACCACATTCTTAGAGAAATCAATTACCTGTATATTTTTTAAAACAGTTAAGAATAAATAGTTCCGTAGTCGGGATATGAGGATAGAGAAAACATGCAGGAGTCATTGAATACCCTTCATGATAAGGTCCTAGTCGAGGTGGTTTGTCGTTGCCCTCCTTCGACCTGTAATGGTTAGTTGTGTATCTGTGTCGTGTGGATGATTGTCTCTTGGGTTTGTTATGGATGAAAGCAAGGGAGAGAGGGTGCATCTCGGTGCCAGCACACACCCTAATTCTCGCTGACAGTACGAAGGGGACCGCGAGCTTAAAGTCCCCATTCGACGGACGGCTCATCATCAACAGCCACATGCACTCACTTCATGAGACTGTGCGGAGACGCTTGGAATAAAATCCAAGACATCGGCACAAAGACAGGTTATCAGGAACTTTACTCCACCACTTCTCTTCCTCTTGCCGACCAAATACCAGAGGTGTACAAATTCCGCCTTTAACCCGCCCATGCTTGCCTGTTAGCCAGGCAGCCAAGCTGCAGCACGTTAGCAGCGGGACGGGCAGGCTGCGTTACTTCCATCCAAGCCGAGCTGTGCCCAACCCAAGCAGGCTAAAGGAATCATAACGATAGAATGAGAGCATTCACGATCGGATGACACTGCTGATGGTAAACCTTTCGGGGTATAAGGTCGTGGTCCACAAAACTCTTCTCTTCATCCTCCGTTGAGTCTCAACGCCTCAGAAGATTCCAGGCGCAGTTCTGGACGAAACGTTAGGAACAGAAGAGTTTCGTGGGTCACCATCTTATACCTCGAAAGGCTTACCAGCAGTAAAGGGATTTTGCTTGGGTGCTCATCTACCGGCAGCGCTACGCTATGTAGTAATTTATTCTGTACGCTGTTATTGTAGCGTTATGAGCAGGTTTCGAAAGTTGATGAAAAGTCTTTTTTTTTCTGAGTGTCACAAAACTTGGCTCAATGAAATCTATATACATTTTGGGTGATTGTAGGCCAGGAAATGGTGGATTATATGGGTACTTTTTTTCCTTTTCGAATTAATTTAACTATTTCGATATGAGCCGTTTTCTCCGGAACTTCACCCTCTTTCACCAGATACTGGCTATTCTATCCTCAGGTCATCTCTAGTACATGTCTTCTGTAGTAAGCACAACCACCTCTGAAAGTCGAGATTCTTTGCACATAAGAACCCGAAGATGTCTATCATACTGGAATGCCAACTAAAATAAGGTTTTGGAAGTCTAGTTTCTGTACCCATGGTGTGTTCGAGCCAAATATTACCCCAGTTATAGCCATTTTAATTACTTTTTCCAAGATATGTATTGCGAGTTCGCAAAATTAATTCTAAATGGCCAAAATAGTACATTCTAAATTCCCCAAATGCATTTTAGTAAAAATGAAGTGCGTTTTTCACATCATGTTAATCTAAAAAGTACGTGTCTGAAAGAAGAAGCTTTTCTTTCATGAGAAGCTTTCTTCGCTCTACGCTGCATATCAGCCGAATGTGTCTTTTTTAATATCCACTGGGCTATACTTGTTCCCATTTCAATCAATGATTGTCCTAGATTTATAAGGACTTTATACTGCTAACTGGGCTCAAATCCTTAGCACACGTTTCCACACACTTGTCAGCCACTAAGTCTTTGACCTTTTTCATACCACTTACGGTGAGAGGTGACTGCTGTTTAAATTTACAAACATGTCGTAACATGCTCAAGGTTCCTGAATGAGTGTATAGTAACTTTTTATCAATTCGTGTTGGGAGACATCTAACGATTTATTTGAATCTGGCTCATAAACACACGACAACTTTTCCCCGGCTGGACGTGTGCTCCTCCTCAGTCTCGTTTAAGTTTGATTTGTTTATCTTGCTGCTGCCACCGTTATGATAAATTAATTGCAGTGAAGCTACCTCTGCAACCATATATTGGGCTAGTTACGTTGGACGTATAGCGCAACCTGTCGTCAGCTTCAGCAGCGGCACGGGTCCCGTGAAACGTGCCAGGCTTGCAAAACCCAAGTTGACCTGCTTTAACCACTGTGTTTCAGTACTCGTGTACACTTTGGTCCCCGTTGCATACCACCAGAACGTGTTGCTTTAATGGCTGCGGCGGAGAAAAGGGCAGCCAGGCTGGAAGGAGAATTTGTACACCCCTGCCAAATAATGGTAGTGAAAATTTCATCCACCACCAGGATTCGACCCGGCTTGCTACCGAGTCGAGAGCCAACGCACAAACATGCAAACATGTCAACGACCTGCCCTCGGAGGGAGCGTTGTTTGACAGAAATGAAGATAGAAATGGCTGGTAGAGGTGACATAAAAAGACACCTTTGTACCGTCATCTCTTCTACACTATTGTATAACAGAGTAACACACCCTACGCATTCTGTTGATAAGGACGATATACTCTTTAATAATAATCGTTTTACTGTGGAATTTGAAAATGCTTTTCGCTTTCTCGTGAGGTACGCGTTATCTAGCTCGACAGGCCGAACAGAGCTTAATTTTTTTCTATGAAAACCGAAACAAGGAAGAAGAGGAATCAAATGTTTCAGACGAAGAACACACCAAAGACGGACTGATTTATGTAAAATACAATTTTTACCGCAGGGGTCGAAGTCAACATTAATGGCTTTCCTACAAGCAGGATGAAACGGCCAAAGCATCGACAAGATTGATTTCTACAGACTATTACAATCTGCTGTTGTTTCCATTCTAAAGACTGGTGTGGTGCAGCTCACCATACTAGCCTATCCTGTGGTACTAGCTGAATCAACATATACTACTGGCCATTAAAATTGCTACACCACGAAGATGACGTGTTACAGACGCGAAATTTAACCGACAGGAAGAAGATGCTGTGATATGCAAATGATTTGCTTTTGAGAGCATTCACACAAGGTTGGCGCCGGTGGCGACACCTACAACGTGCTGACATAACAAAAGTTTCCAACCGATTTCTCATACACAAACAGCAGTTGACCCGGGGTTGCCTGGTGAAACGTTGTTGTGATGCCTCATGTAAGGAGCAGAAATGCGTACCATCACGTTTCCGACTTTGATAAAGGTCGGATTGTGGCCTATCGAGATTGCGGTTTATCGTATCGCGACATTGCTGCTCGCGTTGGTCGAGATCCAATGACTGTTAGCAGAATATGGAATCGGTGGGGTCAGGAGGGTAATACGGAACGCTGTGCTGGATCCCAACGGCCTCGTATCACTAACAGTCGAGATGACAGGCATCTTATCCGCATGGCTGTAACGGATCGTGCAGCCACGTCTCGATCCCTGAGTCAACAGATGGGGACGTTTGCAAGACAACAACAATCTGCACGAACGGTTCGACGACGTTTGCAGCAGTATGGACTATCAGCTCGGAGATCATGGCTGCGGTTTCCCTTGACGCTGCATCACAGACAGGAGTGCCTGCAATGGTGTACTCAACGACGAACCTGGGTGCACCCTTCATTCGATCCCTGTGAAACCCTACATTTCAGCAGGATAATGCACAACCGCATGTTGCAGGTCCTGTACGGGTCTTTTTGGCCAGCACATTCTCCAGATCTTTCACCAATTGAAAACGTCTAGTCAATGGTGGCCGAGCAACTGGCTCGTCACAATAGGCCAGTGACGACTATTGATGAACTGTGGTATCGTGTTGAAGCTGCTTGGGCAGGTGTACCTGTACACGCCATCCAAGCTGTGTTTGGCTCAATGCCCAGGCGTATCAAGGCCGTTATTACGGCCAGAGGTGGTTGTTCTGGGTACTGATTTCTCAGGTTCTATGCACCCAAATTGCTTGGAAATGTAATCACATGTCAGTTCTAGTATAATATATTTGTCCAATGAATACCCGTTTATCACCTGCATTTCTTCTTGGTGTACCAATTTCAATGGCCAGTAGTGTATATCAATTTGGACCTTCTTACTCTATTTGAGCTTTGGTCTGTTTCTCTCCACTCCCCCTTCCTTTCCCATCTACATATAAATCTTCGTTCTGGTGTTTTTCTGCACGTATCTTACATTAGAATGGTCCCATTTTTCTGTGAGCTTGTTTACAGTATTTTAGTCTGTCATCAGTAGTGAACTCTATTGTTATCTACACATTTTATCTTGGTGTTTTCTAGACAGGACCTTTTTTATCATTTGTACCAAGATAGTGTACTTCGCAAACTAAAACGCCACGGATTTAACAGCGTCTCCCTTGGAAGGAACGGAGGAAGATTGGATTCAACGCTCCGTTGACATCGAGTTCATTAAAGACGGAGCATACCTGCATTTGCGTGGAGCGATTTGTGGAAACAACAGAAAACCTAAATCTGAGCGGCCTGACAACGGTCTGAACCTTTATCAACTGTCTTGTAAACTTTAACCTAAAATAAAATTACTCTAATTAGTTGTTCTTTCTGTACACCAGCTACTTAGAGTCAGTATTCGGGAATCAATAATTCGTGTGGCTAAAGATAGGTTATATCTCTATGCTCAATATAAGTGAACCCCCATTCCCACTTTCTTCTATATTCGCGTGTTTTATCATATATTGCAAATATTTGTAACTAATTCCGTACATTCTGGTTTCTTTTTTTATCAAGGCGTGTGTGTCCCAGTAGCGCCCTAAGGAATTTCATTTCTATGGCCTGTATTTCTCTGTCGTCTTTCTGTCTTAACGTCCACGTTTCACTGTCATATAGAATAACCGGCAAGGCCATCATCTTTACTGTTTCTACTGTGTTTCGGTCCGTGGTGTTTTCAGTTTACTCTAATAGTCCCGCACACTGCCTGGTACCTCTCTAATTTATTAATTATATCTCTGTCTTAATAATACGAGCAATCACAGCCGAAATAATTAAAATGTTGAATCTATTCTAAAATTTTGTCATGCAAAATAATCTTTGATCTTAGTGGGTCTTTGGTCTTAGAGGGTACTGATTTTGAGATAGAAATTTTAAAATCAAATTCTTTACAAATCTTGTGCTGTACACAAATAGCTCTTTGTAGATTATCTTCTACACAATAACTAAGTCTTTGGCATATGCAAGCATATTTAAAGTGGTCCTTTTCAGGTTAATTACAGGTGGTGCTTGATCCTTCCATCAGTGTAGGATATCGTCCAGATTGTATAAATGTCAAAATGCGTGGGTTCAAAAAAATGGCTCTGAGCACTATGGGACTCAACATCTTAGGTCATAAGTCCCCTAGAACTTAGAACTACTTAAACCTAACTAACCTAAGGACATCACACACACCCATGCCCGAGGCAGGATTCGAACCTGCGACCGTAGCAGTCCCGCGGTTCCGGACTGCAGCGCCAGAACCGCTAGACCACCGCGGCCGGCAAAATGCGTGGGTGATAATAAACACCCTTGCCTTACACCCAGGTTAATAACTGTATTTTCTCCAGTGTAATTAGATAAACTGAGTCTGAAAGAGGTGCCTTTACACAAATTTTTTTTCCACATTATTATGTGTTGAAGGTAGCCTCGTTTAGCCATTATATTCCAAAGTTCTGGCCTCTGTACCTTATCGAAGGCCTCTAGATCGACAAATGCCATATAGGTGGGCAAGTAAAACTCTAATTAGTCTCTCTCAAACCCCACCCTATGGGGAGAGAGGGAGAGTTTTAGTTTTAGCGAATCAAAATTTACTATGTAAATAAGTATTTTTTATTTATCTGTAACCATTTTCCACGCAAAACTAAGAACATGGATTTTCTTCAATTACAGCGCCAAGTACCAAGTATAAAAACAAATGTTTATGACATAATGTACGTAGTTTTTTATGTGGAACCTGATTCTGCAATAAAAAATGGGGGTTCCCATTTGAAATTTTAAAGTTGCCTCCCACCTCACCCCCAGGGGACTGGGGGTTAATTTTAGCGCCAGCAGATGTCCCCCTCGAAAATAATCAACTTTGGATTCTACACATTTTTTCGTGTAAAGCTTATTTTTCGAGTTATTCTGGTATGTCAACTTAAAATTTACACCCTGTATAACTACAGCTGGCGTTACAAAGATGTAGGGACAGACTGCAGGGATTTCGTCAATATAGCTGCAATGCTTCAGTGTTTGAAATCACCTTATGGCGTAGAAACTTAGCATAGAAGTCATATTTGTGCTTGGCCCAGAGAAAAAATACCCTGGTGCCAAATCAGGCGAACGTGCAAGTCAACTGATAACATCTTCATGTCCTATCCAGCCAGCTACCTGGAAAGAGCTGAGTGAGCGCTGTCGTGGCCACAACTCAATAGTGCGCCGGGCACCAACTGTGGTAGTACCACATACATGCACATACTTCAAGTGAAACTCCCTCTAGAAGGTAGCACCTCAGTAAGAAATCGTGCATATGTTAAGATTTCTTCAATGAAGTAAGAACGAACTGAATAACCTCCAATAATCGTAGGCTAAACTTTCACATTTCGTTGCCTCTCGAATTCAACTTACCCAAGATTCTAGTCGGCCCGGTAACGCAAATTTAACAAAAATTATACTTTGCAAGATTTGTAAAGGTAGCTTCCCAAGTCTATAGAATCTTTAGAAAGATCCTACTGTCCTGACGTAGCATCTAAACCGAGCCACAGGATTCCATCCTCTATATTGTATTCCATTACGCTTCCGAGAATAATTCTTTTCACATTCGCTGAGCTGTCTTCATTCTCGTTCCTTCGCCTGCTACAGTTGCTTTGTGAGTAGAACTCAACTTTGCTTCCACAATGCTCGATGTCCCTTGTCCGCCAGTACAGTAGCTTTGTCTGGTCTCGGTTTAGCTGTGATTGTTCTTTAGCGTTTCCGCTTCACAGTCCATCACCTTCAGCCAACTTGGGCAGCTTTAGAAGCTTTGAAATGTCCCCGATGGATCTGCTACTTAGGTGACATCCAATGACTAATCCACGGTCTACTTTACTGAGCTCTCCTAACCGACCCATTTTGCTGTGACAACACCGTTGCTGTTGCAATCTTGACGGAGTCTTGCATTTCTCTCTGGGCTGCAGTGGAGTTCAAGCTAAGTAGCTATGCCTCCAACCTCGAGCGTGGGCTGTTGTCTCCTCTCTTGTGGTTGGTCTAGCGCTGTTACTTCTACTGCCTCTTTTTATACTGGCGGGTTTGCGTCTAGCGACATTTAGTGGTCAATCCTGAATTATTACGTAGGGGGTGTCTTATACATTTCATCAGACAGTGTATATCATCAAGATATTAAAGAAGAACGTAATGTCATGCTGAGACCATCAGAGTGTTAATTGCTGGTTTCTCACAATTAAAATGCAAGACTTTAGGTTGAAATTTTAGTACGGCGTGCATTGGACAACCGTAAAGTTCGTTGGCGGAATGTAATTTTTTGCAGTACGACATTGAAGCATCCAGAGACTTATTAGAAAAATTAAGGTCGGAGTGATTACAAGACATACTTTTTTTAATCGCCTTAAAAAGTAAATACAAATATTTTTCTGCATGTCTTGGGTACTCTCCACACGAAAACAATGAAAAAATGTTGCAGAGTTGATAAATTTGCCATCCAGCGTCAGTGCGCTATTGTAGCGGCTTAATAATCCCCAGTGGACGGAGGAGGGTGCGGGAGGGGCGGGCTCGTTATGGACGATATTTTTCGTATCACTGGTACAAACGAAGGCCATGTTCCCTTATCCCAAATTTCATTACGAGACACTATCTGTATCCCGATCTTCGGAAAATTATATTTGCGCTTAAAAGAGGGATAAATTGTATATTCAGTCCTATACACAAAGTATGTTAATATCAGTAATCATGCTCTGAAACTATCCAGAAACCTTTTGTTGGTACAGAATTTTTTATCTGTTCGTATGTTTCGGCTATAACGAAAATTACAACCGCAGTCCACGACTTAAGGTTCCCAAAAAAATTAAGAAGAGGATGAATGATTTAGTACTAGGAATGGATTTAAGCCTTATTTTTCTGTGGAAATATACGATCTTAAATACTGGAAATACGTTTTGTTCTTATGACAGCGTCCGTGAACTGTCCTGCGGAGAAAAATCACACTTTTCCTGCATTTGACGTATCCGTTGCTTGTTGAGGTTGCATTCTCAGGCATATGGCACACATAAACTCGTTAAAAAAGTCTCAGTTTTGCATCTCGGAGTGGAGAAGGGTGGGGCCACGGCCTATTAAAAGGAATCATCCTGGCTTTTGCCTTCAGCGAGTTAGGAAAATCACGATCACGGAAAACCTAACTGTGGATGGCTAGACGGCTATTGCAGCTGCTGTAAGTAGGCTGTTTAGGTTTTTTTATTGGTAACGCCACCTCTGTATGAAAATCACTGGCTGTGCTGTGTGCAGTCTGTGGCTGCTTTGCATTGTTGTAATACTCGCCATTGTAGTGTTAGGCAGCTGGCTGTGAACAGCGTGTAGCGTTGCTCAGTTGGAGGTGAGCCGCCAGCAGTGGTGGATGTGGGGAGAGAGATGGCGGAGTTTTGAAATTTGTCATGAACTGCTATATATATATATATATATATATATATATATATATATATATATATATATATATATATTACATTGTTTGTTCTCTATTAATATCTTTCATTTGCTAACTATCCCTATCAGTAGTTAGTGCCTTCCATAGTTTGAATCTTTTATTTAGCTGGCAGTAGTGGCGCTTGCTGTATGGCAGTAGTGGGAGTAACCAAGATTTTTGTGAGGTAAGTGATTTGTGAAAAGTACAGGTTAATGTTAGTCAGGGCCATTCTCTTGTAGAGATTATTGAAAGTCAGATTGCGTTGCGCTAAAAATATTGTGCGTCAGTTTAAGCACAGTCGTGTATAAATTGTTCAAAGGGGACGTTTCATACGTCGACCCTTAGCCTAGGATACCTCACTGGAATCTTCTGTTTTTTTCTTGTAGTTTGTGTAATTAGTGTAGCTTTTGTTTATTGCTAGCGCGTAATTGTAGAGAAAATCTCCTTTGTAGTTGCAGTCTTTCATTGTTGTACAGTAAAACAGTTGTGGCATGCATGTAGATTTGCACCAAGTATTTCGCAGCTGCAATTAACTAGATATTATTTTCAGTGTTATGTTAATGTGTTCTCTTATTTTTGCTCTTCAAATTGTGTTTTTCTGTGTTGTCGTGTGAAATACTGTGACAATAATGGCGTGTGAAAAACGTAACACTAGGCTCCAAAGCAAACTGAGAAATAATAGTGACGACGAGCGTAGCTTGCCAGCACCACTGTGTAATGAATTAACAGACGTTCAAAGAAGTAATTTGGTAACTGTGCATAGGGAAATGGAGCGGGCTGCAAACAATGGCGTAGGCAGTGAAACAATTAGTGAGCAGGGAAGCATTATCGATCGATCGGTCGGCAATAGCTCGGCTCAGGAATCCGAAATGACACGACACGATCTCGCAAATACTGTAGATTCAGGTTTTGGATCCTCACCGTTTTCTCAAATAAGTCAAGACACATTTTCTGCTTGTCAAAATGTGAATGTTTCCGGTGCAAATTCACTGCCGAAAAGCACTGAGGAACATGTTCCAGACACCAGTGCATTGTTATTACAATTAATACAACAAATGGGACAAACACAACAAAAGCTTCAAAAGTTAGACACAATGAAACAAAATCTTAAAAAGTTAGACACAATGGAACAATACCAGAGACAAACACAGCAACAGTTAGACACAATGGAACAAAATCTTCAAAAGTTAGACGCAATGGAACAAAATCTTCAAAAGTTAGACTCATTGGAGCAAACTCTTGAACAAACACGTGAGGATTTAACTACTGAGTTACATCACATTGAATCGAAATGTCAAAAAGTCTGTAATGACGTAAAAACACAAATTTGTGAGCATTTCCAACCTATTTTTTCGCGGCATGAAAATGCATTACAGAATCACGAAGCAGCCATAAAAGAACTGCAAACCATTGTCATGAAAATCATGAGACCTTGTGGGCTAAAATTGACTCAGTTGCATCTACCGATTCGGTTACGCAACTTGCAAAAACTCAGGAAAACTTGAAGGACACAGTAGATTCGATTTCAACACAAATGGACACTCTGAAACTTGGTTCAGAAAAACACACTGAGGAAATGTGTTCACTATCGGAGAAAGTAGCCGAACTTTCGGATCAGGTCACTAACTTATCTACAAAGGTAGATGATGATCTGAATGACACAACAACTGTAGCCTTCACTGACACTGAAGAGTATGAAGAAATTAGAAAATTCAAACAAAATCAAAATCAAATCAATACACAGTACAAAAGAGAAATCCGGGAAGTACAAGATCAGTTGACGCAGGTAATACAAGAATTACATATTTCAGAGGACACTCGCGCTCCAGTACAGGAAGAGGGACATAGAAATACGGAACAGCCACAAAATAATAACACAGCGCATTTCGGAAATTATGAAAGAAATTGGCAAGGTGCACCGAATTTTGAAGTGGAACCGCCGAAACGACGTAACAATGACCGATATGCGACTCGCCGACATGATGACTTTGACTATAAGCTGTTCATTACTACACGTAAATTCAAAACATTTAAGAATTCTGCCAACGACATTCATCCACAAGCGTGGCTCCATCAATTCTCTCATTGTTTTCCCCCCAACTGGTCATTGGAGCACAGGTTAGAATTTATGTGTGGCTACTTGGAGAATGAACCAGCTGTAAGAATGCGATCGGTCATTCACGATTGTCACAGTGAAGGAGATTTTTATCATGCCTTCCTCTCAGCATATTGGTCTCAAGCTACACAACACCGAGTAAAACATAGCATCATAATGATGAAACGTTTCGAACAATCTGAATTTTCCAGTATTATGAAATATTTTGAAGACATGTTGCATAAGAATCAGTATCTTTCAAACCCATACAGCCCCTCAGAACTCATCCGAATTTGCTTAATCAAATTACCTGAACATTTACGGCATATTATTTTAGCAGGACGTTGCAAAGACGACATTGAAGCTTTTCAGGGACTGTTACAAGAACTGGAAATTTACACTGACAATCGCGGAACGCGAGAACAGGAACACAACAATTACAGGTCACATCTGTCACAATTCCGCGATGACAGAAATAATACACGACAAGGCTATTCTTATAACGTAAATCGTGACTAAAACAGACACCACCCGTATGACAACCATTGGCAGAGTAGTAATAATTACAGGGAAAGATCACCTCTCCGCGGTAATGACTATTACAGAGACAATCAGAGAAACAGACAATATGGGAACCAAAATAATTATTATTACGGGAGACAGAATAACTTTAGACGCAACGGTCCAGTGCGCAGTTACGATTCAGGGAGAAATTCTCCACCACTTAACCGACAAGAAAGAAACTACAGGAACTACCAACATGACGATGCGCGCCAACAAAGGAACAGACAATGACTCGCGCCGCAGGCACCCACGTGCGCCGGCTGGCTCAGAGAAAAATAACATAGAAGCTAACCTTGAGAAAAATTCCAGTATTCTTTACCGACGTATGCCGCATGATAATTGCATTCAAGTTCAAACTCTGAGTACTATGAAGAGTAAAGGATTGCACCACACTTCACATGTAAAACCGCTTACTGAGAGATAATCTGTTTTTTAACTTAGTCTTTGCCATAAAACTTTTCACTTCACATTTCTAGTATGCTTTGTCAGACTTAAGAAACTGTTAACATGCAACAATGTTTGAAGTTAAATATCCAGTCTAGAACCTAGGGAACATTTTTAAACAGAAATTACGAATGCATTGTTATAGTGAACAGACGTCACAGTGTTATTGTGTGTGTACATTCTTGCTTGTTAGTTGCACGATTACGTAACGACTATAAGGCTCACATACTTAGAGAACATTTACCAGTACTGCTAATGAGATTTTAATGCAACATTTTGGTTTATTTGAAAATACATTCTGAATTTAAACTGCTTTCTGAGAGATACCAGATGACACAGAGGTTAGTTTATGTGACAGCTACACGATTTTTATCACGACGCTACTAATGAGTGACAATTTACAATGTTGCTTTTGCAGTGTTTCTGTTTTATTTCTGCACAGTTTTTCTGTATTATTCTGGAAAGTAAAACATGTTTTAGTAGTAACTTTTGTGGTATAGCAACAGTGAGACAGCCTTTTTCGTGGCACAACAATACGTTACAGTACAGTACTTTCTTCATCACAACAATAAACGTAATAACTATGGTATCCATACGCAAAGCATTTCACTTTCGTTTATGATGAGGTAAGTATATTGACTTCAGCAGAACTTTACTTACAGAGGACGATAAATACGAGACTTCCACAGAGATTATCTTACAACATGACGCACAGTTTAGCGCTACAGTACACGTATTTGAGTGATTAATTTCGCACTTAAAACATTTTTTTAAGATATTTGAATTGCAATGATACAAGGGTTTTCCGTGATACATTTCATTCCATTGCTGTAATCTGTAACACCTGAGGGTATAATTACATTAATCCTCAGGGGGGTACACACTTACTTTGTGTATCATGTGTTTGGCAAGCACAAGGAGCCCTCGCTAATATGGTATTTGCCTATACAACTTTACACATCGGTACCATATTTCTCCAACACAGTATTACACAGCTATCAGATCATTTAACTGAGAGACAAACATTTTTTTTTTACTACGTCAGTGACAGATGTTTACGCAATTACACAGTTGGATACCTTCACACTTATGACATTGTATTTTGTCTGTACTTTGTGAACTGTTCATATTTTTTCAAAACCGTTGTGATATTATAAGAGCTTTGAATGATATATTTGGTATGAGATCATGATTTTTAAAGTACGTTTGAGGTAGATGACACTATTGAAATGAGCAGAGAATATTTTTTAGGATTTGAAATTATTGCAGAAAGCTACGACGTTTTTGAGATTTGACTGAGGTGTTATGATGCTATTATTACGATGACTATGTTATTATGCTGTTGCGGTATGTTTATGATCAATAAGCTGATGCTATATAAGGAATGTGATTACGTGTTTATATGTATATGAATAATGAATAGAAGTTAGGGACTATGGTTTGTGAAAAAGGTTGTTGGAAACCAAGAATCGTACTTAAAGAGTTATGAAATGTGTGTATATGCGTGAATGTATCACAATGCTGGCGAAAATTTTTTGGACGCTGTTATATTTATAGGATTTTGTTTCTACAGATTTGTAACCCAAATTCTTGACCTGTGAAATATATTTATATGAGACTGTCACTGTAGCGGAAACTGGTGTCGTAAATATTTCGGTAAGAAAGTTCAGTGACCACCTGCACGTAATGCGTCGTGGGCACCCAGCTGAGCGGCCAGGTGTGCCAGCCACCTTGAGAAAAAGCCATTAGGTGGTAGAAAAAAAAAAGGGAGGCCATTATCCTCGCTATTGACGTTCCTTTGTAGAAAGCATCGCAAAAACGACACGGTCGAACTTGAAAACATATGATTACACTGTGGAGCTCTTAATTTATGATATTTCCTGAAATGAAATGATGAGAAACATTTCACATCTATTGTCTTTCTAGTTGAAAGATTGTTTACGGCACTATGAAATGCCATATGGCTAGTGAATGACGTTTCACACCTTGCTTTGCTCATTTCGTTTAATATTTAGTTTCTAGCTGCACTGCAGCATTTGTTAAAATAAAATTTTATAGATGTACTAATACAAATATTTTCTGTCTACAGATCGAGTAAATAATAATTTTTTTCAAAAAAATGAGGGAGCACAAAAAGGCATTTACCTTCACAGGAACTGCATACATAATTTTCTTTTCTAGTACTTAGTAATTTTTTGTATAATTAGCTTTTGTGGTGCACCACTTTAATTACATAGACATTAAGATGTCTGCATTGTTGTCTTTAGTGTAATATTTTTTCTGCTTGATCTTTGCCATGCTTAGGTATTAGTTATAGCATTTGCTGCTGCTGTTTGCCATGCATAGTGCTACTAAATTTCACTTTGTATTACTCTGTTAAGCTAGTTTTACTACTGATTTATTTTTCTTGTTTGCTGCACAGTGCCTTATATTAGTTGTAATATTGCAATTGCTTTGCCTATTTAAATTTTTTGTCATTGATGTTTGTGTTAATTGTTTTGTGCTGCTGCATTGCCTCGTCCCTTAGTTTAGCATCTGAGCTCAGTAGCTTTAAGTTAGCTTAAGAGGGGGTAGACTATATAAGAGACTGCGTTGCGATGAATTGGAAGAAATGCATTGAGAAGTCATACGAAAAAAGTACAGAAAACAGGTATAGATAGGACCTTTTGGGAATAATGAAGAACGAAGGGAGATCTCCGAGAAGTAAAGAAAGTTTTGTTTGCAAAATACTGCAGTAAAAGAAACCCTGTCCTTTCCTTGTGTTATCCCACATGTGTTTGTGTTCCCTTGTGTATTTGTGTTTTTCCTGTCTTTATGTGTTTAGCTGAAGTTGTTATGTTGTAGAATTTTTCTAATACTATGTTATTTACTTTGTAAAGATGTTTAAACATTATTTACTCTGTTCTGTTTTAATGCTCATGTGTGAAATTGATGTTTCGAAAGTTATTCAGTCCTTTTATGTATGTACTTATGTCATAATTCCTGTAACACTGATGTATATGTTATTTCTATTCTATTGTAAAACCTGTACTACAAATGTTATCTGTATTGTTATGTTCTTTAATGATGTTTTCTGTATCTTTGTTATTGTATTCTCATGTTATAAAATTGTAATTGACACCAGTTCATCATATTATTAACTTGTAAGTTCCATTTCACTGCACACGTTTCTGTTGGTCATAGTATATGGACAATGTGTGAGAAGTAGGGACTGATAGTGTTTGCACGAGTGTTACTGATTCAGCAAGGGACTGGATAACAGCATTGCTGGTTCTAAGGACAATTTCAAAAACTTTGTGAGTGCACAAGTGGTGGTTATGGACTTGCTATATTCTCCGCAAGACTCTTCGATGGTGATTGTGCACCTGCACAGTTGCAACAGATGGCTGCTGGCCGTCTCTACAAGGACTACAGTGGGTCTGCATTTTTGATGGCCCACCATTACCATTATTTCTAGAAGGACTGCGTGGGTCTGCACCTCTGGTGGCCCACCAATACCGTAATCTCTACCAGGACTACAGTGGGTCTGCTCTGTGATGACCTACCAACCGATATTCTTCAAAACTTCGATTGACTCCGCTGTGGGTTTGCTCTGTTGTGGCCCATTACCTGTCAGCATGTCAAAAGTCAGCACTGTCTTTCCGTTGGAAGGACAACACTACTTCTTCAAGACAGCATGGAAATCCACTACTCTCGTGTGCATTTTCTTTTACTGCTCAGAATTTGAGGAAAACACTGATATTTTACCTTGATGAACGATTAGGACTGTCTTTATGGACTGTGAGAAAGTTTAGCTTTTGACCAACATTGTATCAATAAGTGTGTGCATTTGATTTCTTTGTTATTGTATTTATGAAAATTTTTTTTAAATCTGTATTGGCCACTGCCCAAACCAATTTGTAAAATTTTTTGTGGGGAGCATGGGGGCTATGTAAGTAGGCTGTTTAGGTTTTTTCATTGGTAACGCCACCTCTGTATGAAAATCACTGGCTGTGCTGTGTGCAGTCTGTGGCTGCTTTCCATTGTGGTAATACTCGCCATTGTAGTGTTAGGCAGCTGGCTGTGAACAGCGCGTAGCGTTGCTCAGTTGGAGGTGAGCCGCCAGCAGTGGTGGATGTGGGGAGAGAGATGGCGGAGTTTTGAAATTTGTCATGAACTGCTCTATATATATATATATATATATATATATATATATATATATATATATATATATATATATGATATCAAGGTAAATACATTGTTTGTTCTCTATTAATATCTTTCATTTGCTAACTATCCCTATCAGTAGTTAGTGCCTTCCATAGTTTGAATCTTTTATTTAGCTGGCAGTAGTGGCGCTTGCTGTATGGCAGTAGTGGGAGTAACCAAGATTTTTGTGAGGTAAGTGATTTGTGAAAAGTACAGGTTAATGTTAGTCAGGGCCATTCTCTTGTAGAGATTATTGAAAGTCAGATTGCGTTGTGCTAAAAATATTGTGCGTCAGTTTAAGCACAGTCGTGTATAAATTGTTCAAAGGGGACGTTTCACTGCCATGCACTAGAGATCAGAACTGAGCTCATTATACTCGCTTTAAGTTCGCCAACGGGTCCTATGGCTTCATTTCCGAACCTCTTTCTCCGTATGTTCGAAGATAAGTCACGAGTCTACGCCGCTCGCCTGCCGGAGTGGCCGAGCGGTTCTAGGCGCTACAGTCTGGAACCGCACGATCGCTACGGTCGCAGGTTCGAATCCTGCCTCGGGCCTGGATGTGTGTGATGTCCTTAGGTTAGTTAGGTTTAAGTAGTTTTAAGTTCTAGGGGACTGATGACCTCAGAACTTAAGTCCCATACCGAGCGAGGTGGCGCAGTGGTTAGCACACTGGACTCGCATTCGGGAGGACGACGGTTCAATCCCGTCTCCGGCCATCCTGATTTAGGTTTTCCGTGATTTCCCTAAATCGTTTCAGGCAAATGCCGGGATGGTTCCTTTGAAAGGGCACGGCCGATTTCCTTCCCAATCCTTCCCTCACCCGAGCTTGCGCTCCGTCTCTAATGACCTCGTTGTCGACGGGACGTTAAACACTAACCACCACCACCACTTAAGTCCCATAGTGCTCAGAGCCAATTGAACCATCTACGCCGCTCCTCATTTAAGTGAAAACTGGTCACTTGAGCCTGTTGCCGGGTAAAGTGGATTATACCACGCCAGAAAGGAGAGCGAGTACACGAGTTCGCAGGTATAAACGAGGGATCGCGGCGTTGCCACTCAACATGCAAACTGGAAATAGGTGTGGGAAACAGGAGCTTTGAAGATCATATCTCGCCCCTCCTCCCCCCTTTCATACCGCCTCCTCCTCACAACCACAGAAGTGATTTAGAGAAGACAGGGGAACCTAAATCAGGAATACTGTGCAGGTATATCAACTCCACTGCTTCCAAGTACTTCAGTGGCTGAACAACAGTGTCACTGGTTCTATAACTTACATCATGCTCGTCGTTTAAGCTTCTTTTTCAAATAATAAAAGCAATATGTAACGTTTTTGTACTTTTCAAAGTCCTCTTCTCGCTGTGGATGTAATGCTATAATCCCTACGCCCGATAAAAAATGGTCGTGCGGCAGGGTTGGCCAGGTATAAGTCCTATTTCAGGTGACGCCAGACTGGGCGACTTGCGCGTCGGTGATGATGAGATGACGGTGAGGACAACATCACACACAGTGGATAAAAATCTCCAATGAGGACGGCAATCGAACCAGGGCCCGCGGTATCATAGGCAACTGAGTTACCACTCAGCTAAGCAGGCGGACCCTACGTCCGATGCTTTGTTACGAAAATTTTAACTGGCCCGGTTTCCACCAGTTAGTGTAATTTCTCTTGGCTGTGACCTACGCTGACACGTGTTGATGACCCAGCATTGAAATCTGCAGCAATTTGCGGAAAGGTTGCGCTTCTGTCACGTTGAACGATTCTCTTCAGTCGTCGTTCGTCCCGTTGTTGCAGGATTTTCTTCCGGCCGCACCGAGGTCGGTGATTTGATGTTTTACCGGATTCCTGATATTCACGGTACACTCGTGAAATGGTAGAATGGGAAAATCCCCCTTTCATCGCTACCTCGCAGATGCTGCGTCCCATCGCTCGTGCGCCAACTTTAATTCCACATTCAAACCCACTTATATCTTGATAACCTGCCGTTGTAGCAGCAGTAATCGATCTAACAACTGCACCGGATCCTTGTCGTCTTATATAGGCGTTGCCGACAACAGCGCCGTATTCTGCCTGTTTACATATCTCTGTATTTGAATACGCATGCCTATATCAGTTTCTTTGGCGTGTGTGTGTGTGTGTGTGTGTGTGTGTGTGGTTTAAGGTTTTCGGGCGCCAAAACAGCGTGGCCATCAGCGCCCAAACGCATAGAAACAGGAACACATGCGGTGAAGGGACGAAGACGGACAGTGAACAAGGAGAACGGCTAAAAGACACAGACCTGACGCAGCTCCAAATCCTTACATACAGAGGCAAAACAAGAGGAGAAGAAACGCACTAAAAAAAGAAAGGTAACACAAGGAAAAGAGAACAGAAATCGAAGTGAAACAAGTAGGTAATCGTGACTGGCGGACCTCTTACCTACAACCTGGGTGAGCCAGTCACCCAGCAGCACATTAAAATCCTCTCCCTAAAATCCGAGGCAACAAATTGGTTCAAATGGCTGTGAGCACTACGCGACTTAATTTCTGAGGTCATCAGTCGCCTAGAACTTAGAACTAACTAAACCTAACTAACCTAAGGACATCACCCACATCCATGCCCGAGGCAGGATTCGAACCTGCGACCGTAGCGGTCTACATCTACATCTACATCTATACTCCGCGAGCCACCTTACGGTGTGTGGCGGAGGGTACTTATTGTACCACTATCTGATCCCCCCTTCCCTGTTCCATTCACGAATTGTGCGTGGTAAGAACGACTGCTTGTAAGTCTCCGTATTTGCTCTAATTTCTCGGATCTTTTCGTTGTGATCATTACGCGAGATATATGTGGGCGGTAGTAATATGTTGCCCATCTCTTCCCCGAATGTGCTCTCTCGTAATTTCGATAATAAACCTCTCCGTATTGCGTAACGCCTTTCTTGAAGTGTCCGCCACTGGAGCTTGTTCAGCATCTCCGTAACGCTCTCGCGCTGACTAAATGTCCCCATGACGAATCGCGCTGCTTTTCGCTGGATCATGTCTATCTCTTCTATTAATCCAACCTGGTAAGGGTCCCATACTGATGAGCAATACTCAAGAATCGGACGAACAAGCGTTTTGTAAGCTACTTCTTTCGTCGATGAGTCACATTTTCTTAGAATTCTTCCTATGAATCTCAACCTGGCGCCTGCTTTTCCCACTATTTGTTTTATGTGATCATTCCACTTCAGATCGCTCCGGATAGTAACTCCTAAGTATTTTACGGTCGTTACCGCTTCCAATGATTTACCACCTATGGCATAATCGTACTGGAATGGATTTCTGCCCCTATGTATGCGCATTATATTACATTTATCTACGTTTAGGGAAAGCTGCCAGCTGTCGCACCATTCATTAATCCTTTGCAGGTCTTCCTGGAGTACGTACGAGTCTTCTGATGTTGCTACTTTCTTGTAGACAACCGTGTCATCTGCAAATAGCCTCACGGAGCTACCGATGTTGTCAACTAAGTCATTTATGTATATTGTAAACAATAAAGGTCCTATCACGCTTCCTTGCGGTACTCCCGAAATTACCTCTACATCTGCAGATTTTGAACCGTTAAGAATGACATGTTGTGTTCTTTCTTCTAGGAAATCCTGAATCCAATCACAAACCTGGTCCGATATTCCGTAAGCTCGTATTTTTTTCACTAAACGTAAGTGCGGAACCGTATCAAATGCCTTCCTGAAGTCCAGGAATACGGCATCAATCTGCTCGCCAGTGTCTAAGGCACTGTGAATTTCTTGGACAAATAGGGCGAGCTCCAGACTGTAGCGCCTAGAACCGCACGGCCACTCCGGCCGGCGGCAAAAAATTGGACAGGACACAAAACCGTAAGACCTTAACCACAGTCGTTGCGTCGTCTTGCAAAATAGAGGGCAAATCCGGTGGCAAGGAAACCACCGCCCTCTGGTCAGAGAATAAAAGACAGTCAAGTAAAATGTGGCGGACAGTAATCTGGACGCCACAAGCACTGCAGATTGGGGGGGGGGGGGGGGTCCTCCCGCCGGAGTAAAAAACCATGCGTTAAGGGACTGTGCCCGATGCGGAGGCGAGTGAGGAGAACTTCATCCCGCCTGCATGACTGGTAGGACGTACGCCATGGCCGCGTGGTGGCCTTGACCAAACGCAGCTTATTTTCACTGACTGCCAGCCACTCCTCTTCCCATTGACGCATAACACGAAAACGCAAAAGGGAGGTAACAGCATGGAGGGGGATGGCACATTCAACAACGTGAGGGAGGGAACATCCATCTTTGGCAGCCACATCCGCCAGTTCGTTTCCCCTAATACCCTAATGCCCCGGCACCCAGCAGAAAGAAACCTCCTTCCCCTGCCGTTGCAGGTGGAGTAGGGCATCATGGATGTTCTGGGCGACCGTATCCGCTGGGTACAAGTGTTGCATGGTCTGAAGGGCACTCAGGGAGTCAGAGCAGATGAGAAACTTAAGACTGGAAACACATCTCATCTGCTCCAATGCCCGCAAGATCCCAAACAATTCGGCATGGTAAACGCCGCAGGAAGACGTAACTTGACGACTCGATCAGGGAAAACAACAGCACAACCAACAGAGTCCCCCTGTTTAGAGCCATCCATAAATACTGGTACATGGTCGGGATGCTGGTTTAAAATATCGTAAAATAAGGAGGTAAAAACAAACGCAGGAGTGCAGCTCCTCCGGTACTCTAACAAGTCTAAAAGGACGCTGGGCCTCTGGAGCAACCAGGGAGGCAGGCGGGTAAAACCCTGGAGTTGGGGTGCCACACGCTCCACACCAAGGGACTCAAGCAAATGCTTGGCACGAATCCCAAATGGTCTCGTTGCCCTGGGACGACTAGAAAAGAGACGTTCCGTAGGCGGTCGGGCAACGGTAGGGTACGCAGGGGAAGTAGGACAGGCAAGGAATTGACACACCCGTCGCACCATGAGTTTCCGCCGGATGGCGAGCGGCGGTTCCCCCGCCTCAGCACACAGGCTGGGGATGGGACTGGTACGGAAGGCACCAGTGGCCAGCCTGACACCCTCATGGTGTACTGCGTCAAGAATGTTCAGATACGAAGGCCTCGCTGACCCACACACGGTGCATCCATAGTCAAGACGCGACCGGACGGAAGCCCTATAAAACTGCAGCAGACGCGCCCGATCTGCTCCCCAGGACCGATGGCTCAGACACTTCAAAATATTCAGTGCCTTCAGGGCCCGCACCTTGAGGTCTTTAAGGTGCGGCAACCACGACAACTTGGAATCAAAAGTGAGGCCCAGGAACCTCACAGTGTCTCTAAAAGGAAGAATGGTGTCCCTCAGACGCAATTCAGGGGAGGTAAAAGGACGTCGAGAACTATTAAAATGAACACACACACATTTTTCTGCAGAAAAGGTAAAACCTGTCTTCGCAGTCCATGCCTCTAATCGCTTTATCGTAAGCTGCAGCTGCCGACTACCAGTGACAAGACCAGAGGAAGAACAGAAAACAGCAAAATCGTCCACAAACAAGGAGCATTGGGCAGGACTCCGGATAGTGGACGTGATACTGTTAATGGCGACGGCAAAGAGGGTAACACTTAGAACGCTTCCCTGAGGAACACCATTCTCCTGCACGTACAAATCAGATAGCACATTACCAACCCGATATCGAAAGAGGCGGTGGGAAAGAAAGGACCGAATGAAGATGGGGAGATGGCCACGAAAGCCCCACTGATGGAGTTGATTGAGGATAAGGTGGTGCCAAGTAGTGTCATACGCCTTAATAATGTCAAAGAATACACCTAGACAATGCTGGTTACGTAGGAAGGCCTGCTGGATGGCCGCCTCAAGCAGGGTCAAGTTGTCTATATTTGAACGACATCTCCGAAAGCCACACTGAGAGTGGCTAAGGAGCTGCCTGGTCTCGAGCAGCCAAACCAGGCGACGGTTGACCATGCGTTCCAATGTCTTCCCGACACAACTCGTCAAAGCAATACTCCGATAACTACTGGGATGCATTCGGTCCTTCCCCAGTTTGAGGAGGGCAATCAAAATCGCCTCCCTCCACGAGTCAGGGAACGTGCGGATGGCCATATCATATTAAAACAATTCAGGAGAACTTCCTTGGATGGCAGCAACAAGTGCTGCAGCATGCTGGTACAGGATTTGATCATGACCGGGCGCAGTATCATGAGCCGTAGACAGCGCCGAATCCAGTTCCCACATTGTGAAGGGGCAGTTGTAGGGTTCAGAATTTGGAGACCGGAAGTCCAAGTGATCCCTCTCGATGGCAGTGCGGTAGCGGCAAAAATCTAGATCACAGTTAATAGTGGCTGTAGATTCCGCAAAATGCATGGCCAGTGTCTGGGCAATGTCTCTCGGCGCCGTGAGGAGACATCCCTGATGCAGCAATGCCGTGACAGGTAGGTGGCTGCGTTTCCCGGAAATCCTCCTGATGGCTTCCCATACTTTTGTAGAACTAGTGGAGCGGGAGATGGAGTTCAAGAACGATTGCCATGACTGTCGTTTGTTCTCTTTAATCACTCGCCGCCCCTGGCCCTTGCCACCCGAAAGGCTGCAAGATTGTCAGCTGAGGGACGGCACTTGAAGCGGCGCAGAGCTGCACGGTGGGCTCGGATGGCTGAGCGGCACTCAGTGGTCCACCAAGGGACAGGACGCCTTTTGGGATGACCCAAGGACCGTGGGATCGAAAATTCAGCAGCATGGGAGATCACGGCTGTAACATGGCCGACCCATTCGTGGACGCTGGCACGGTGTTCGAAAACAGCCAGATGGCTGAAATGTGTCCAGTCAGCTCTGCAGAGGTGCCACCTGGGCGTCACTGGTAATGCCACAGCCTCATCCAGGAGGCGAATCCAAAGGGGGAAGTGGTCACTAGAATGGAGGTCAGCAGCAACCTCCCACAGAGCAGAATCCGCGAGTGCTGGAGAGCAAAAGGAAAGGTCAATAGCTGACGACGACCCAGAAGCAGTACAGAAATGAGTGGGAGCACCAGAGTTGAGGATGCACAGTTCTTCGGACGTCATGAGGCTTTCCAGAACGCGACCCTTGGGGCAAGTAGTTGTCGTGCCCCATAAGACTTTATGAGCATTGAAGTCCCCCAGAAGGAGAAATGGGCGGGGGAGTTGGCTAATAAGGTCTGTGAGAGCCTCAGAGTCTATTGCATCCTGAGGCGGCAAGTAAACGGAACAGATTGTGAGCCTCTGCCCCACAAGAAGGTCAACTGCAACTGCTTGCAAGTCCGTAACGAGAGGGAGCTCAGATGAGTGGTGCATCTCACGGACAAAAACCGCAACACCACCCTTTGCCCTTTCCCCCATCAGATCATCTTTTCGATACACGGTATAGCCCCGTAAAGAAGGAGCATCAGTGGCCTGAAAATGTGTCTCTTGGAGACATAAGCACAAGGGGCGCTCTCGTAGAAGGAGTTGTAATTCGGCCACATGCGTCCTGAACCCATTCAGGTTCCACTGTAATATGGGAGCCAGTGATCAGGGTGGCTGAATTTTCACCCTGCCTCTGTGCTTTGGAAGAGAGCCCGTACTGGCCGGAGATTTATTCCTGGGGCGATAATATCGCCCCCGGTCGACATCAATGCCCATCAGCTCCGATGGCGACCCAAGGGAGATGTCAGACAGTACGATGGCATCGTCATCGGACTGACCCTGACTAGTCTCTTCAGGTGGCAAAACCTTCACCTTCGGCGTCTTTGTCTTGGGGGGCTTAGAATGCAGAACCTTGTCAACAGTTGGAGCTTTACTCGCCTGGGCCATATGGGGAGGGGCAGGAAGTACCCCAATGTCAGCAACCACAGCCTTGTCTGACGTTGTGGGGAGAGCTGCATCTTGCAAACCAACCGCAGCAGCACAAGTGCACTGGCAAACGCAGGTATTAGTGCTAACACTAGCAACCTCCGTTTGCGTAGAAACAGTGGCCAACTGTACCGGTTTCTGCAGAGCGGAAGCGAAAGATGTTGTAAACACAGGAGGCCTTAAAGAGCTTCTTGGCCTTACCATAGGGGATGCGCTTAGATGTTTTGATCTCCTGTATCTTCCGTTCCTCGAGATAGATGGGGCAGACCCGGCTCCAGACAGGGTGACTCCCAGAGCAATTCACGCACTTCACAGGCGATGAAAAATCGGCTCCTTCATGGGCAGGCTGACCACATTTACCACAAGTGGCTATCCCATTGCACGCCAACGTAGTATGCCCAAAGCGCTGACATTTAAAACAGCGCATTGGGTTGGGGAAATATGGCCGTACTGGCAAACATAAGAAACCCGCTTTAACATGCTCTGGGAGTCTCGGGCAATTGAACGTGAGAATAAACGAGTCGGATTTGACTAGGTCCCCATCGACTCGTTTCATAATTTGCTGAACGTCAACAATACCTTCGTCAGCCCACTCAGATTTCAACTCGTCTTTGGGGATATCCACCAAGTCCCTACATGACACAACACCCTTACTATAGTTCAAAGTGGAGTGGAGCTCGGTCTCGATAGCGTACTCTCCGAGACAGGTTGCTTTCCGAAGAGAAGTGACTTGACGGGAACTAGAAGTCTCAACTAACAGAGTCCCATTGCGCAGTCGCTTCACAGATTTCAGTGTTCCTGCAATACCCTCAAGACCCTTGTGGATGTAAAAGGGAGAAACTCTCTCAAAGCTACCCTCCTTCCGTTTAATAATCAAAAACACATTCTGATTTTCAGCATGTGCTCTGTTACGACAGTCTGATAAATCTCTAGCAACACCAGGAGCTGGAGGACTCGCAGCACGAAGTCGCTTTTTCGATGGGGTGTGTTTTCCTACCAGTGGCCCACCCAATCCACTGGTAGGGGGAAATGTAGAGGTCGAAGGGTCCATTGCGGTCCCACGAGCAGCTAGGGAACTAAAGGTCCGCTCAGACAGAGCCCCGCGTGCCTGAGTAAGTCGTATACAACTGGGGTGCGGCAGGTGCCCCAGAGGTTGCCCGCTTGCGACTGTTCCACCCCAACAGCCAAGCATCTCATAGGCGCGGAGCACACCGTAAGATTGAGGGGTTTTTATAGAGGTTGGCCTTCCTCGCAATCCAGGCGGTCAAGCCAAGATTACCATTCCCCGCAGCACACGACATTCCACCCCCGCGTCATACGGTGATCGCTGAAGCATGTCCGGGGGTTACGGTGACACGAGACTGGCGGCGCTGACCAGTCCCCAGCTCAGGACCCCCGGGGTCGCCAAGCCCGTACCCAGCAAATTAATGCTGAGCACCTGGGGGCAGTTTCTTTGGCGCTTCAGTGTAATATGTAACTGTATCCTTACTGACATTAGCTAACAAATACTGTTGTCAGGTTTTGCAAGGTTCGCAGGCGCAGGACACAGTCGTTAGGATTCAATAGTTACATGATCTGAAGGTTGTAAGGATGGAACTGAAGTTGACGAAGTATTCTCTGAGCGCTCAAGTATTCTTCGAACGCCCCGACGTCCGTGCTGCAATAACGAGGGTAAGTTTTCGCACCATATCATGATGACTCCTTTTGATGGTGAATCGCACGGCATCAGTATCGTCGGAGGTACATACAGAACGCAAAATCCCTCTAGGCGTTTTTTTGTAAGCGGGTGCAGTCTCTTCAAAATTCTGAACTCAGGTGATACAGTGTGCAAGTATCGAACTAGTCCGCAGGTCTCGTCATCGTGTTTGTAAAATGCGCTGCTCTAATACTGAATGGTAAACAAATGTCCGTTACTACTGAATTATTTGACACTCATTCCTCGCCCCCCCCCCCCCCCGCCCCCTCCTCAGTTCTGCTACCACTGCACTCGCCAAAGTAAACTTCAAAATTTTCCATCTTCTTTCTGCCACCCTGCATTTCACGCCGTGTATTTACACACGAAACATATGTTAATAAGTTTTTGGAACCAGAAGATGTGGTCTCTGTTAAGGTAACTGCAGTTGATATCGCAATGGTTAAGGCACCGCACTCGTGCTTTGCGGCCATTTCGAAGTACTCCATATGATGTCGAGATAACTGCTTCGACTAGGCCATCATTATTTATTGTAATATTCTCATCTGGTCCAGCTAAGCTAATCTGAACGGACCCGGACGTCGACAGGACGCGAAGTTGTATCTTGCTCCCCTCGCTGCCGTGTGAACTACGCGACGTTCCTATGCACACCTGCAGAGCGCTGCTAAAGTCTTATGGTGACGTCTAAGCAAAGACACACAAACTGTTTGCAATCTCCTCGTGCGCTGGCAAACAAGCATTACAATACAAAGCATGCTAACTCGGAAAGAGAATAAAGCCACTGCCAGATAAACATCAAGGTTGGTACCTACAGGCAGTCACAAAAGTACTTACCCACTACTCACGAGAGTACTTGACGTAGGGAAATTAGAAAATGCATTTTTTTTATGACAGAAGGACTGCTAAGATTGATTTCCTAGATACAGTTTAGAAACATTCACCCAGCAGGCTAATAGTATTTCACTGTGAATCTTATACACTACTGGCCATTAAAATTGCTACACCACGAAGATGACGTGCTACAGACGCGAAATTTAGCCGACAGGAAGAAGATGCTGTGATATGCAAATGATTAGCTTTTCAGAGCATTCACACAAGGTTGGCGGCGGTGGCGACACCTACAACGTGCTGACATGACAAAAGTTTCCAACCGATTTCTCATACACAAACAGCAGTTGACCGCGGTTGCCTGGTGAAACGTTGTTGTGATGCCTTATGTAAGGAGCAGAAATGCGTACCATCACGTTTCCGACGTTGATAAAGGTCGGATTGTAGCCTATTGCGATTGCGGTTTATCGTATCGCGACAATGCTGCTCGCGTTGGTCGTGATCCAATGACTGTTAGCAGAATATGGAATCGGTGGGTTCAGGAGGGTAATACGGAACGCCGCACTGGATCCCAACGGCCTCGTATCACTAGCAGTCGATATGACAGGCATTTTATCCACATGGCTGTAACGGATCGTGCAGCAACGTCTCGATCCATGAGTCAACAGATGGGGACGTTTGCAAGACAAAAACCATCTGCACGAACAGTTCGACGACGTTTGCAGCAGCATGGACTATCAGCTCGGAGACCATGGCAACGGTTAC
This sequence comes from Schistocerca nitens, assembly GCF_023898315.1. Lineage (NCBI taxonomy): Eukaryota > Metazoa > Arthropoda > Insecta > Orthoptera > Acrididae > Schistocerca > Schistocerca nitens. Next base: position 713,929,065 of record NC_064615.1, read on the forward strand.
CCTTGACGCTGCATCACAGACAGGAGCGCCTGCAATGGTGTAGACAACGACGAACCTGGGTGCACGAATAGCAAAACGTCATTTTTTCGGATGAATCCAGGTTCTTTTTACAGCATCCTGATGCTCGCATCCGTGATGGTATGGGATGTCATTGGTTACACGTCTCGGTCACCTCTTGTTCGCATTGGCGGCACTTTGAACAGTGGACGCTACATTTCAGATGTGTTACGACCCGTGGCTCTACCCTTCATTCGATCCCTGCGAAACCCTACATTTCAGCAGGATAATGCACGACCGCATGTTGCAGGTCCTTTACGGGCCTTTCTGGATACAGGAAATGTTCGACTGCTGCCCTCGCCAGCACAGTCTCCAGATATCTCACCAATTGGAAACGTCTGGTCAATGGTGGCCGAGCAACTGGCTCGTCACAATACGCTCGTCAATACTCTTGATGAACTGTGGTATCGTGTTGAAGCTGCATGGGCAGCTGTACCTGTACACGTCGTCCAAGCTCTGTTTGACTCAATGCCCAGGATGTTGTTCTGGGTACTGATTTCTCAGGACCTATGCACCCACATTGCGTGAAAATGTAATCACATGTCAGTTCTAGTATAATATATTTGTGCAATGATTACCCGTTTATCATCTGCATTTCTTCTTGGTGCCAGTAGTGTATTTAAACATTCAGCCATACGATATCCACTGCAAGGTAAAGGCCTCCTATAGACTTTCCCATGTATTACACTATAACTACAGCCTTAATGTTGGAGTTCTGCTAATTCCTCCACCGAACTTCCATTCGATCGTCGTCGTCGTCGTCCTCGTCTCTCTTCCAATTCATCAAACAATTTTCTTCGTCATTCTACAAGTTATTGCCCGAGCTAAATGTTCCACCAGTTTCCATTTCATTTTCATTGTCAAAATTAAGAGTTTTGTTCCAGTGTTTTCCTTGAACTGTTTGCTAGTTTATGTCTCCACTACTCGATTAGCAACCCTCGGTTTTCGAGCTTAGCTCCCCTTGTTGGTTACACATACTTTAGTAAAATATGCTTCTTCTTACAATTTACGAATTCCGGGCAATAGTAATGAAGTGTTAAAAATACTTTGACGTTGTAAACGACATTAAAATGTTATAATTCGTACATATTATAAAAATAGACGTATGTGTGTGTGAGTATTGATGTTTCACATCTCCTAAACCACTGGACCAATTGCAACGACACTTGGTTCACATATCCCTTACTGTCAGGCACAAAGCAAGAACTACCTACCTGTCATAGTTCAGGACCTATGACGTCATAGACACTGAGATGCGTGAAAAACTGCTACATTGTGCATGACGTTTAAACTTATTACTTCTTTGCCACTAAGTCTATTTGCAACATATTTCGTAGATAGTATCCACATATGCCGCTGAATGTACCTACACAAATATACAATTGTATGGCACATAGTTCAAAAGACTGTCGTCATAAAAACTGATATGCATGAAAAAATACCTCATCATGTGTGAAATTTTAATACATTCGTTCTTTACTGCTAAGTTTACTCAACATAATGAAATCTCTGGCACCCGGCTGCACTTTTTACGGCTTTCAGTTGCAAAGCGCAAACGGCGGCAGGAAAAACAACAGCCATGTATAGAGCCATGTAGAGGCGTTGTTACAGAGATGTTTACAAAATTTTGTTGAAGACACACGAAGCAGCTGGACCCAGGGTACAGAAACTGCCCGGAATCATCTCACACCGTGTCTACTGCGTGAATACATACATACTCGTATAAGATTTCGTTTCTAGCAGAAAATGAATACCTGGGCAAACCCGCGTGTATCAGCTAGTTCATATGTAAATGTCGAAACTGGTGGCCTTGTGGTAAGGAGCCAGCCAAGAGGACATAAGGTCGCGGAATCGGATCCAAGTCAGAGGCGAGAATTTTTCCGTCATGTTGGCCTTCACCTTTCAATGATGTGGACATATATCACGAACGACGCGTGGTTCGGATTTCACGTTAAACACTCAAGGCGCGCACGCAGCCGAATTGGCGTCCCGTTGGAAGAACTTACAAACGGTTAAAATGGCTCTGAGCGCTATGGGACTTAACATCTGAGGTCAGCAGTCCCCTAGATTTAGAACTACTTAAACCTAAGGACATCACACACATCCATGCCCGAGGCAGGGTTCGAAGAACTAACAAACAAGCGGCTTCATATGTCTTTTGAGGGACTCCAAAGCAAGTATATGATACGAATTTACTTTACTTTACATGCATATGATTGAATTATTTATTAATTTCCCTAATTATCGACAATTTCCCTTGTTCCTTAACAATACCCCATTTTATGTATTCAGATAATTTGGTAAATCTGTTGTAACATTACAGTTTTTTTACAAATATTATCATAATGTGTATTAGAAAACTTGATAAGTATTTCCATGGTGAAATACAAAATACGTAACTTTCAATACATACAAAGGGTGATTTTTTTCCCACCGCACCGTGTACAAATTCTAGCAGTTGATCGATGGGAGGACATGGAACAAAAAAGGTCTAATGAACTTATGTCCGGAAATGCATGGTTTCCATGCTAGAGACCATTTATTCAGTCACGCATTGTTACAGAGACTGCGGTGTAATAGGCGCTGTACCACACAGCTACAGTTACAGTATGTGTTGAAGATGGCTTCCATGTGCCTCAACGCATGCTTGTACACGCCGTAGCATGTTTGTCTCACACCTTCACATCGGCCGGGCTGCATCCGAACAGTGTGAAAGGCGAGATGATCCCACAACAAGAAACCGCAAGGGTTGAGATCCGGTGAACGAGCAGGCCATGCAACTGGACCCTCTCGTCTGATCCATCGACCAGGAAAGACACGATTGAGATGCTTGCGGACGTTAACGGCGAAGTGGGCTCGAGCACCAACATTTAGCAGCCACATAACCCTTCTAATCATCAATGGCACTTCTTCTAGCAGGGGAGGCAAAGTCACCCGCAAGAAACGCCGATAGTTCTGACCTGTTAGGCGATGTGGAAGCAAGACTGGTCCCAAAATACGGTCGCCAATTATCCTGGCCCACACATTACAGCTGCACCGATGCTGATGATTCGCTGTCACCATACCATGGGGATACTTCATACTATCCCACAGATGACTGTTATGAAAGTTGAAGATTCCACTCGGCGTAAAGGTGGTCTCATCTGTGAATAGGATGGATGACACAAATTCCGGAATCGTGGTTGGCTGATGAAGAAACCAGTGACAAAACTGCCCCCGAGGTGGAAAATCTGTCGCTAGTAAGCCATGCACACGGTGTAAAATATAAGGGTAGTAACAATTGTCATGGAGAATGTTCCACACGGTCGTCTGGCTTAGCCTATACTGGCGGTCAAACTGCCTGGTACTGAAACGGCTGTCGCCTTCCTCAGTGTTAATCACATTTTCCTCCAAGTCTGATGTCCGAACACTTCGGGTGCATCTTTCAAGATTTCCTGCTTCCTGAAACGACCCTGTCTCCGTCACAAGGCGAAACACTGTTGCAGAACCACTGTGTACGACGCTGTATCGCATCCACTACAAGGTGAGTCAGCAGGAGAAGTGGATTACTGTGGCTGGAGAGGGTGCTAGGGCATGACGTATGTGAAACAGTACCACCCTTCTGTAACTGTGGCTGCATGACACAGCGCGCCCTAGACCGTAACAAAATATGACTGAATAAATGGTCTCTAGCATGGAAACCATGCATTCCCTGCCATAAATTCGTTAGACCTTTTATGTTCCGTTCCTCTCATCGATCAATCCGTAGGCTATGTACCCGGTGGAAAAAATCACCGTGTATTAACGCATTTTTCGGGCTACACATAGTGTTATAACAAATGTTTTGAAGCTAATATCTTCGAAAACATAATGCAGCTGCCGGCCAGTGTGGCCGTGCGGTTCTAGGCGCTTCAGTCTGGAACCGCGTGACCGCTACGGTCGCAGGTTCGAATCCTGCCTCGGGCATGGATGTGTGTGATGTCCTTAGGTTAGTTAGGTTTAACTAGTTCTAAGTTCTAGGGAACTGATTACCACAGATGTTAAGTCCCATAGTGCTCAGAGCCATTTGAGCCATAATGCAGCTCATCATAATTTTAATTATTGCAAGTAATTTCGCAGTTGTTGTCTTTGTTGAATGGACTATCACACAAGCATTATTACAAGGTAATAGAGCAATTATCTCCAAGTAATTAGGTAATCGAGGGAGGTGACGCAGGGTTTAGCACACTGGACTCGCATTCTGGAGGACGACGGTTCAATCCCGCGCCCGGCTATCCTGATTTAGGTTTTCCGTGATTTCCCTAAATCGCTCCAGGCAAATGCCGGGATGGTTCCTTTCAAAGGGCACGGCCGACTTCCTTCCCCGTCCTTCCCTAATCCGATGAGACCGATGCCCTCGCTGTTTGGTCTCTTCCCCCAAAACAAGAACAAGAGTTAGGTAATCATTTACATACAACAAATGCATCACACATTTACAGACGGTGTGAACAACAAAATGTACTTTTTCTTTTAATCTTTGATTCACATACCTGAGGGTGAGTGGATGGGGGGGGGGGGGGGGGGGAGATGGTCCAAGTGAGAGCTCTCTGGTTCTTAGTGGCGTATGGACTAGTTTGGTGTGTGATGAATATTTGTACAAGTAGCTTGGGATTATGGAGACCCCGGGAGAGAGGGGAAGGAGGAGATTATTCCCTTACAAAGAATTAAAGGCCAATCGACCAATCAGTTACAGTACGACGATTTAAAGTGTAGAAGGCACTCAGATGTGTGAATTGTGGACGGTGAGGTTACAGTGTACAAGTTGGGGGGCGGGTGAGGAGGGGGGGAGGGGAAGGGGGAGGGCGAGAATGACATAAGTGAAGAAGTGAAGGCTGTATAGATTTCAGAAGTAGATCAGTGATCCGTATTCGGTGATTGTTTCGGGTTACTACGCTATAAGGATCTTTTTTCTTTTTTGGACTTTTTGCTGTCCACAAAGAGAGGCGTTTCTAGTATAAGAATGCTTTGTTTACGTAATATCATGCAACACAGAGATACTCTTACAAGGTGCGACAACAACTGACACTCGTGCGTGAGACTCCTTGTCGCGCGCTTAAAATGCTGCGCACGAAACGCGAGACAATTTGTTGATGGAGGCGGACGACTAGTACACGGCGCGGTGTCAGCCGCCTGGAGGGGACCGTGACGCCTCACGGAGGTGGCTCCGGCCTGTTACGCAACCGCCCGCTCAGCCGGCAGTCACGAAGGTACAGCGTCAAAGGGAAGCTGTTGACTGCGCCGCCGAGACAAACAGCGTTTCATTATCTGGCGCGAGTACCGGCCGGTAAACACGCGCCACCAAGGACTACTTTCAAATGCTCCTCGTTACTACAGCACGTCAGCGTACCGCGAACTGCTGCTAACCGTCTACAAATCATCTTACACGTCATAGCTTCTTTCTCTTCGTTTCGCACTGCCGTCATCGAAGACGTGGAATGGCTGTCAGAAACCAAACCATCGCTCTTAAAGTGCTGCTCCGATGCGGCGTCTGCGACGACACCACTAGTGCGGATAAACCGTGCGCCTGTCCAACGGCACTCGTTTCGTGCAGACGAATGCAACCGTTTCGTATGACGCGTGTGTAGTCGTGCGACGAAGGGTTGAATCACTTACGTAGAACGAGCGTGGCTTGAATCGACACAGCTTCCGCTTTGGGGTTGCATCTTTAAATCTAAACATCCTTCAAGTTTTAAAATAATAACAAGGATTAAAATACAAATAAGACAGTTTCCTGCGTCACTTTCATGCCACTGTGCTTTTCAACGGTTCATGCCACCATCGAAGAAAACATCCCAGCCTTAAGTGTTTTAGGGAAACAACGGAAAACTTAAATCTAGAGGGCCAGAAGGGGATTTAAACCGCATCTCTCTCGAAAACAAGCTTAGTTGTTACTTAATGCGCCTCGTTAATCGTTAAATTAGAATACATAAAAAGAATGGTATGTTATGTTAAACCGGGGACCTGGAAACGACAGAGAGGCTCCGTCCCCGCTGCAGCCGCAGTGGTCCACAACCCCACGACGACTACCGCAGTCCACTTCACCCCACCGCCGCCCCACACCGAACCCAGGGTTACTGCGCGGTTCGGCCCCCGGTGGACCCCCCAGGGAACGTCTCACACCAGACGAGTGTAACCCCTATGTTTGCGTGGTAGAGTAATGCTGGTGTACGCGTACGTGGAGAACTTGCTTGTGCAGCAATCGCCGACATAGTGTAGCTGAAGCGGAATAAGGGGAACCAGTCCGCGTTTGCCGAGGCAGATGTTAAACCGCCTAAAAATCATCCACAGACTGGCCGGCTCACCGGACCTCGACACAAATCCGCCGGGCGGATTCGTGCCGGCCGCGGTGGCCGTGCGGTTCTGGCGCTGCAGTCCGGAACCGCGGGGCTGCTACGGTCGCAGGTTCGAATCCTGCCTCGGGCATGGGTGTGTGTGATGTCCTTAGGTTAGTTAGGTTTAAGTAGTTCTAAGTTCTAGGGGACTTATGACCTAAGATGTTGAGTCCCATAGTGCTCAGAGCCATTTTTTGATTCGTGCCGGGAACCGGCGCTCCCTCCCGCCCGGAAAGCCGTGCGTTAGACCGCACGACTAGCCGGGCGGGCTAAAGAATGGTGTACTTACTACCACGTTAGTGATGTGGGGAACGAAACACCTGGCCGTTCTACGACAATGCCTTGAAAGTGATGCTGTCTCGGGTTGTGTAAGCGTAGCCACTGTCATAGTCAACGGCGTAGTGCATAGTGCTCAGCTCATAGTCAACGTGCCTTGCTCTCAATCTATCTCTAATGCAGTTGATAACAACAGACAGTGGTAACGATTCGTAAACATTTTCTCACTACATCTTCCTTGCTAGTCTTGCGCGTTGAGGTACTAAAACACTGTAAAAAGCTTTTTCATGTTTTCAAGGCTAACTTGTTCCAAATATGCATGAATAAAGCATCGTACACCAGGTCTAAACAGTATGAGGTAATGCATTTCTTAAGACATTGGCTAAAGATCGGGGAGGACTTAGGACCATCATCTGTGCAGTCATTCTGAATTAGAGTTTTCGTGATTTTCGTAAGTCATTCAAGGAAAATGCCCGGGTAGCTCCTTCAACAAGGCGACGACCGTGAGCCATACTCGTTAAACGTACTGTATGTTGCGGCGGTACGTCACATAAATATTGACATTTTTATCGATTGTAAACCGTAGTTAACTTATTTTATGAATACAATTAGTATAAAAGATACAATTAATGTTCTTGAAACAGCTGATATGCAGCGATAATAATTTAAGAGTAACATCTTTATTTAAAAGATGTCTATGGAAATAAAAAAGGATCGAAAAGAGACGCGATTGTACGGCCGAAGAGGAAGGACGTACTTTATGAGACACACACTGTTTTGTTTCGCGATACGGAAGGCAGCCATTGAGCGGCTACACGTATTTTATTTAAGTTATTCTGTATTCTGCTAAAATAAACTAATTATTTTTATCACGAAATGAATTTCCTTGTAATAGTTGTCACCTCAAATTCTCGCAGTGGCTAGTTATTTTTAATAAGCATTTTTTCAGCAATTTGCGCTGCGGGAAGCTCATCTTCCGATGCCATTACACGCCGAAGTATTAATTTTTTTTTTAAAGTGTGAACAGTAACTGTAAATGCGAGAGATTTCGTTGTAAGAACCTTTCTAAATTGCAACAGATAATTAATTTACGTTCAAGCTCATTTTTTTAAATTATACACCTTCCATGAGTTCAGTAAGTTTTATCTTGGCCGCTCCACGGCAACAATCGAAATTCTCTCGGGCCTTGCTTTGCAATCAATAAATAGAAATTAACAAAATTACATTCAATTCAGTTATCGGCAACTATATTTTAGTCATCACGTTCAAAATCTAAAGTTGGTACATGAATAACAGCGGCCCTTCAAGAACCCGTTTCATATTTACTTATGCACGTAAGTAAAAGTGATAAGAAAAGATAATATCCCTAAGAGAAAGAATCATGCTCTAACAAAAGAAAAATTCACCTGATAGTAACAAATGGCAACAACGTAACAATCTGCATACATTTATATGTCTGCATATACCACTTACGCTTTTTCTTTGCATTAAGTTGACAAATTTTTCATCACTGTAAAGTAGTCGCTGGACGAATAAGTAACGTGTGTGCCGACCCGGCCCACTCTTCGTTGTCTGCTGCCGCCACGTAGCGGGAAGCACTAGTCAGTCACTGCCAGAGTACTCGATTCTTTTCTTGCATTGCACTCCCCACTAATGCGTATCGTTGAATTCTGCATAGCGCTGGACTAATTCAGGGCCGTTCTATGGAAAAGGCACGAAATTTCACTTAAAAACTACAACTGTTTCTTACGAGAAACAAACCAACGACTTTCCTTGACACTGTGTGTTGCATGGAACAAGTGAAAATCAGTAGTCGATAGCGCTGTCTCCATCTACATGACACAAAAGAAAAAAAATTCAAATTTCTTCCAGAGTCCAGACAAAGCGCAAAATTTCTATATTTTCAATGTCTTCTTACTCTACGCTATTTGTTTTAAAGTATCTGGACATCTGTTAGTGGACGTTAATAAGTGCGTCCTCGCCAGTCTGTCGAGCTGAACCCCACGGGGCCACTTTCAGTGAGATGTCTGAACGAGAGAAAACATTGATACTGGGCGCTGGGGTTTGGAACGAAGTCGCCGTTCTCACTCATCCCGAAGGTGTTCCGTTGATTTCATGCCGTTAGTCTGGGAAGGTCGGTCCATTTCAGGAATGTTACTGATGCAGAAGCTGTTTCATAAGAGGGTGCGTTCACATGCCGATATAGTCTTTATTTCGAACTGTCCCTCTACTGTAATGTAGGTACACTCTTTGACATAAAACTTGACCGGCGGCCGGCCGCTTCAGAGGCTAAGTCCGCGCCGATCGCGACATGGGACAAAAAAACTGGCCAACTCGCTAATTCTCTAAGTCCGGTTATCTGCACAATCTGGCAACACTGTAGACTGCGGCACTTCCTGGAGGAAAACTTGTCCCATGATAGAGAAACTCTAGGCTGATTACGCCTGTGGTCTAGCGGTAGCGTGCGTTGTTTCTGTTCATAATGTCAGTGGATCGAGAGCAGCTGGCATGAAATATTTTTATAGCCTCTTCTGTCTGAATGCTGAAGACGTGAATGTAATGGTAGCGCAGATTCAATCTATTTCGCCTTGTGACACACCGATATCAAAATTTTATCCAGTAACGATTTTGCAGCAGATTTCCTGCAGACTGTCCTCCTCTGGACGCCGTATGCGGCAAAGCTCCGGGATCCATTTGCTGGCTACTGGCAGCGGCCGTGGCGACAGCAGCGGCGCTGCACTCCCCCGTTCTTTATCGAAAGCGCCTGTTACCGCTCATCGCTTTTGATGATTTAAAACGCTTTATTATTAAATGTTGCTCCACAGAAAATTTCTACAATTTCCATTCACGCTCAAAAGCAACGGAGACAGACGCCATGATTAGTAGGCGGGTATTATATTACATTAATCGGCAAGAGCTGAGTATGGCCCGAAATTAATTTTATAGACTGGGACGAAATTAAACCACCTCACTACATTCGATGAATTTATAAATGCTTCATACCTCGTTTCTTTTCCTTTCAAACTCAATTATTTGTGCAATTTTTGGTCAATGTTTGGATGTTTTCGTCAAGCCAGAGTGAGCGTCTGTGGTGTAAAGTGTATTACAGTTCTTGTTTCATTCCTTATGGTAAGTCTATGCGATAAACTGTGTGAATACCTTGCAATGCATGCTCTGTAGCAGTGCAGGAACACTGCACATTTGGAGTTCCATGTATGGGTTCATGAAGTATTTATTGTTGATCGGAAGTGATAGTTAAGGTCATCAGATTTAAACCAGAAAAATTTGTCGTTTTGAAGGTTTCAGAGAACGGAAAGGAATTGCTAACGCCGGTGTTAGAAAACGTCTACAGTTAAATGCTATTGCAAAAATTTAGAAGAAGGGAACTATATTAATGAACATGTGCACTTCATAAACAACCTTCTGACATGTTAGACCTATATGACGAACAAAGCTCAAATTTATATCGTTGACAGTCGGTTTGAATCTTTTCAGGGTCTATTTTACAGTGAAGCACCTTGGAATTTGCAAAGCAGAAATCCATGATATTAACTTAATTTACTAAGTCGAAATCGGACGAAGATTGATGTTTAAAGGCATTCTTCAGATTTCGCATAAGAAATTTTTACTAGCAGTTTGCAACTCCATTAATTAAAATGGAAAATAAAAGGTTGTAGTCAGCGGCTTCTACCGTGATTCGAACTGCTATGTCTTATAGTACAAGCACTGCAACGCACAAGGGAACCTCTGAGCTAACGACACACTGGCGGCCAGAGGCGGAATATAGTCACTGCGATGTTGCCTGAGCCTCAAAACGCAACCTTAAACACACGAACAGAGGAGGTGGAGATTACTGTTTTAACGTCCCGTCGACAACGATGTCATTAGAGACGGAGCACAAGCTCGGATTAGGGAAGGATGGGGAAGGAAATCGGCCGTGCCCTTCCTAAGGAACCATCCCGGCATTTGCCTGAAGCGATTTAGGGAAATCATTGAAAACCTAAATCAGGATGGCCGGGCGCGGGATTGCACCGTCGTCCTCCCGAATGCACACACAAACAGGTGTTACTTATGGGAAGAACGCCGTTCTTGGAGTCCAGAAATTAAATATACTTTATAATTGTGTCATCTTGCGGTGGATTATATCGTACGAGACTTCGATGTGGAAAACGAATGTCAAGTGAATTTAGCGAGGTAACGCCGACCTACACCCGGAAGTAAATGCACTATCAGAGTGTTGACAACTACTTGCTACGACGCTGCCATTTCTAGGCTCTCTGACGAGGCAGCTCTTCAGCGAAATGCTTGCCGTGATTCTCCGATACGGTTCTTCAGAGTGGAGACGCGCGCGCACGTTTGGTTTTTATGCGGCGTTCTCCCCTGATGGTTTCTGACGTCGCCTTGTGGGCTATGTATACATATGAGACATTCAATTATCATTAATCCAGAATCATACAAGTTTCAGCTTCCGGCGTGGAAGAAGGCTGTTGACGCCAACATTATATCATTTCAACGTAGGGAAAGCAAAACGGATCATTCAATGTTTCTCATTCAACATAAAGCATGTGAGATAATTTTCCGTAACGTTCATAATCATCTAAAAATACAAACGAAGTAAAAATACACCGGAAGCTTATTCGAATTGAATATAACGCTTTGCACCTCGATGTCGAATTTGTCCACTTGCAATTTTTTGCAGCATACACATAGAATGTCATGATTACCACGAGAATGAAGAAATATGTTGGTAAGGATGGAAGCAAGAAGAGACGCAGTCAACAAATATTCTATTCCTCATGGCATTCATTTCATTTGACACGTAAGAAGAGGTAAAGCGGGAATTTACTTTCGTTAACACGAAAGATATGCCGCACATATTAATAACGAGGAAGTCTGCGTCTTCATACGTTTCCTCCTTGAAATCTGTATGCTCTATTATATACTAAGTAGCCCGATCATTGTTTCAGTAATGTTACCCTCTTGTTTGACCCCGTAACGATGAACAGATTCCAAATGCATGTCTCCCTTCCTGGGTTGTTTTTTGTGTTTTATTGCTTGGAATTCCTGAAGCAGACCACTGTGCCTTCCCCCCTCGTGGGTTAGGTCTCAAAACTAAACCGCTTTGTATCCAATGGCATAATTTATTCAGACAGCATCAGCATAAGACTATCAAACAAAGCCTTCCATTTACAGTTGCAGCACTCTAACCAGCACTGACCAAAGTGTAATCCACGGTCATGGTCCTAAATTACCAGCTGTCTGCTACTGTGGCAAAGTCCGTACTACACTTTCGATTCCGCAGCACCATTTTATCTGGTAACACTGTGTAGTTGCACAGTTGTGCTACCAGGTCTGTCCTCACACTGTCAACTTTATGTATCTCACTTCTCCTGTAGCGTAGATCACGAGGAGCCGAAGTAAATGAGTGTATTCTGCATGACGTAACATTCAGTATTCCCTTCTTTCATAGCCACTCTTCGTGTGCATCGATACCAAATAGGAATGCGAAAACTCTTGCGAGTGAGAGAATGACAATAACAATCGTAACAAGAACAAGCAAATAATGAATGATGTTTATTCCAACGCAGAACGAGAATGGCTTTAAATACAAAAATCTGTATCTATATCTATATCCATATCTATTGATCTTTGAGTTGGCACAATGCAAATATATTCTTAGCATTTAGTTACTGAATTTAGTTCTGGATGTTTGCAGAGAAAAGGAAAAGTCGGTACTTCTCGCTAGTGTAATATAATGTGAACCAGCAACTACCCTTTCCTTAGAACACGACTCAAGCAGGTCCTCAAGTAGGTAGCAAGGCACTGCTGCATTATGTTCCCTGACATTGCTCTGATGACGGTTAATGCAGATAGTTCCGATTATGAAATACAAAACGTATTGCAGGTTAGTTCCTAGGATAGTAACATTAAATTTGCGTTGTAGACGGCACATGAACGTGACGACTATCCATATTACTCATCAATATAAAAAGACAATATTTTGGGAATTTAGCAGGATTACTCAAAATGAATTCTGAAATTGGGTGACTGACTGCAAAGGTGCTAAACGTCGTCAAGAGTATACGATGTCCTAATAGCATTAGGAATATGAAGATCGTCTTCGACAGCTCGCAATTTTCACATTGCTATCTCCACCCTACTCCAGACAGCCCTCGGTGGAGTTGCACTACGTTGCCGATGTTATGGAAGGCCTTCAAACCGACAACAGACCACATATTGAAAAATACAAGCGAATTCTCTTGCAGCGTAAGCTTATTGTAACTAATCTAAAAATTATTGGAGAGGAACATTGTCCTATTCAAAGAAAGTAAAATGTTACACACTGTTGACGTCAAACGGACATTATCTATGTCCTGTCTTGTGTCCTACTCATCTATAATATCAAGTGTACTATGAAAATGGTTATATATAATGGATGATAGGGTAATGCATTGATACCAGATGGTGGGGGCCGGCCGGTGTGGCCGTGCGGTTCTAGGCGCTTCAGTCTGGAACCGCGTGACCGCTACGGTCGCAGGTTCGAATCATGCCTCGGGCATGGATGTGAGTGATGTCCTTAGGTTAGTTAGGTTTAAGTAGTTCTAAGTTCTAGGGGACTAATGACCTTAGAAGTTAAGTCCCATAGTGCTCAGAGCCATTTGAACCATTTGAACTATTTAACACAAAATGACATTAAAAATTAGTTATTCACGAGCAGCTAGTTGAGAATATGTATGAACATTAAATGACACGACGAACTGAAATAATATGACGAACAGTTCAGCGCTCACTGGGAATAGAGCCCCACACATATCGTTGTTGACTATACACAAAGAGACGTCAGCTACCGAATTTTTATCCACCAGCTGCTCAGAATAGCATCTTGAACTTACAGTCATCTCACAAATAGTTCTGTGTCTCACTGGGAGTTAAAAACGTTAGATATCGTTAGTGTTGACAACGAATGAAAATACATTAAAAATCAAAATTATTATCCACCAGCAGATAGGTGTTCTCATGATAGAGCTTGATAATACATAATTAAATCTTTAGTGCCGGGCCAGGATTCGATCCCATTCACGCGTAATATGTGAAGGTGTTGAGGAATCTGCAGTTTTGAACAAACAACAAATTGTAGCCGAGCTGTATTGCCACGAAGGGATCAAATTCCGCGTTAAGGGCGGTCTGAGTTGCATTCCCAGTTTAGGACCAATTTTATCGACATACAGAAGCTCAAATAAAAGATGGAATAAGTGTCCTGTGACCATACATAGCGTTTGTGTCGTCACTTGAAATAAATAACTAGTATAAGAAAGGTTACTGGTGATAGAGTTTCTACATGTCGCCACTCCAGACTTTATTGTGGTTCAACCTACCGTCTACTTGGTAACGAAGGAATATCATCTTTAATGTGAATTTTCAGACCACGCAGCCATTATATCTCCTTCACTTGGTGTAGCCAGGAGAGAATGGAATCTGTCTCTCCCTATCTAAAATCATTGACGGAAGTGGGAATCGAACCCACACCATAGGTATAACAACCTACCATCCGTCCAACAGACCACGAAATCCTCTTCTCTGCGAGTCATTTTTCTATCGTAACGCAGTTGCGCCACACTGGATGAGAATTCTGACACACAGACTCCCTGTAGTAATTTGCAGCATGTTCAGTAAATTCATTTACTTGGTTGACCAAATCACCATAAACTAGCTGCCTCGGCTACCCAGTGCATACATTCGACTATTTTGTAATCACAGAAATAAAATCACGTAACTGCCACCTACACACAACTGCCAACAGTGTAGGATGCAGAAGTTTAAATAGGAAGTGTTCCTTTCCACTTGAGCTATTCTATTGCGCTATCTGTTACTAGAAAACGTCGTTCAGTCCAAAAGAAAAGCTGTAACTGTTTGTCTCTCAGAAGTCAAGACCTGGCCATATGCATAATCTCACAGTGCTGTGGAATCCAAAAGTTCTGGAGGAATAGTTGCCGAGCTCTGGAGCTGCTGTAGCTACGTGTCAGCTTGTAGCATAGATAAGATGTCGCGAGTTCGAATACATTCAGTGCTACATTTTTTAAAACGCAATTCTGCTCTCTGCTGAAGGTATCAATCTAATGGAACTTTGAACATAATTCCCTTCACTTCTCAACCCAAAGTAGTCGCATGTGGAAAAAGGGCTAACTACTGTGACATTTTGTTCTATTCAGGTTTAATAGACAGCAGGCAGCAGATGCATCTCGAAGATGTGCAGGGAGAGCGCATCGTTCCATAATATGTCAGAAAAGTATTTTCTACATTAGCCGTCGTGTGGTAGTGATATTTTATTCTTCTTCAAACTTTGTTTGACAGCTTTAACTCAGAACAAGTTTTCTACATGCATGTAATCAATAAACTGCATGTGCATTGTCAGACTGTCATAGGTAACATCAGAGAATTCGCATATGTCGTTGATGTTTAATTTCTCTCTCATGTTTACTATTGTTTTAACAACACTAAAGGAAACCTTACGAAAATTGTGCACTGTATTATAAGAAATGAAATAAAACTAACCATGATAACCTTACGACGAAAGTATCTGTACACAAGCATGCCTCTATCGACACGAATTAGTAAAATACTACTCACTTAGATTTTGATTGGGTCTGTGTTTAATTGGTATGCTGTGTCATACTCAAGAGGTATGCAAATGTGGCATTTCATAAATATAGTTACGTATTCCTAGAAACCCAAAATTCGCTTGGCAGCAGCGGAAAGAGGCCTTACCTGTTGTGCAGCATTGTAAGTTTTTCAACATTGCACTATGAGCTGAAAGCATTTTCTTGCGATTTCCTAATTGATGTTTGATCTGACTGCTTGTAGCTCTTTCACAGAAGGGATAAAAACGTTACAGTTAGTGAGACTGGAACTGCGAACCGTAACAGACGCTTTTTCACATGTCAGCACGTTACCACAGAGCTGGCGAGGAGGTATGGGTCTTAGCTTCCTATTACGAGGGCAATAGTAACTAGAACTCGTAAACCGCTATTTGAAGGTCGAGATTAGTTGCGGTTTCCACCTGCAACGACTTTCCTGGGCTGAAAACCGTAAATTTTCAATCTTTTGTTACTCTTCAAGCGATAATAACTCAGATTATTCAATGGAAATGACAGGTAAAATCAAGTGAACTTTAAGGCTTAATTCCGTGCACACCAGGAAGTAACTCGTCGATCACAGAGTTGCCAAACATACGTTGCCTTGTTGCCAAATCTCAGTTACAGTACCAGCAGGAAGAAGACGAACCGATGTGATCCTACAGCGGTCTGGGAAGTGACCATAGCTGGTGTCTCCAAGTCGCGGCTGCTACGGCCTGGAATACTTAATGCGTCTGATTCGCTTTCTGTAACTAGGTTTAGGGACTGGAGCGTAGTTACTAATAATACTCAGAACTGACTGCGTTTTCGTGCCTCGCCGATAGTCGAGCACAACATACAAATAAAAATTAAAAAGAATGTGTGTGTGCGTGTGTGTGTGTGTGAGTGTGTGTGTGTGTGTGTGTGAGAGAGAGAGAGAGAGAGAGAGATAAATAAAAAGCAATGAGAGAGAGTGTAAAAAATTGTTGTGAAGAAATTGAATCATTGTATTTAAAGAAATCTTTAATTAAAATGACACGTTCCACATCATTACGAAATGTCGTATTCATGGTCTATGGAACAAGAGTTAATCTAATGTAATCTAATCTAATCTAATCACATCATATTGATGATTAGCCATGAAGAGTCATGAATTACCGAAATTTTGGCCAATACCAGTAACCAAATCTAAACTTGAAAATAAAAGACGACAATTTATGTAATAAACCGTGACTCCTATCAAGACCCTTTCGTTCCTGTTATCTACCCACGAAAGATGTCTGATATACCTCCATTCTGAAGTAACAAAGTGTGCATGCATTTAAAGATGAAGTGCATGATGTGAAGTTCTGTGACGGAGATACGAACCCAACACGTAATCCGATTGTTAACTAAGAAAAATCAAATGTTACGTATCGGTTTTTCTTACGAGCCGCTAGGTGTCTGAATCTAAAATAAGGATACAAACTTTTGTGCCTAAGCGACAATCGAACTGCACACCTACCGTGCATCCACGAATATAGCTTAAGTATCAGTTGCTTACTCATGAACAGTAAGATGTGTGCGTGTTTGACCAGAAATAACGACACCTGTTGCGATTGTTGGAAACACATGAACAGACATTGAAATTGCGCGTTAATTTTCACTAGCAGGTGGGTGTGCACTTGATAAAGCTAGAAATGAAATTATGAATATTTTTGTACTGGATCAGGTTTCAGACCCACATACTTACCTTTGGAGGAGACCTAGAGAAGATTGCAGTCTTGGGAAAAGGAACGAAATGTCTGAACTATACTGTTCCGAGAGATTCAGATCCTCGAAAGAGGAGATACGAATTCGAATCACAGTCCAGCACCAAATTTTTAAACGTCTCTAGTTCAATCAAGTACAAGTAAAATAAGAGCCCTGTCCCTTTAAATGGCTATCGGTTCATCAAATAAAATAAAATTTCCTAATGTAAGTAAGCTTACTGGCGACTGTATTTCTGTTTACCATGACTTCCGCTGTGTCATTTCCCAACGTAAACTGGCTCTGCCCAGTTGGTAATGAAGGAACGTGATGTTTAATGCGGATTCTGGATTATAACGTCTTTCTCTTGAGGTTACCAGAGGTAAAATAAATCTGTTTGTGCCTCTTAAAAGTAAATGCCTGAACCCACGCATTGCACCTGTGATAGCTCGTTCCACCATACCACTGTGGCCGCATTACCCAGCCCCAAGAGTGTGCTGTAACGGATGATGTGCTTAGCTTACAAAATTAGTCACGGTGGAAAAAATGCGAGTCTATTAAATGGTCAAGTAGAAGCAAGCTTCTGACGCAGAGATTATGCTATTCTCATGTCAGCAGGATGTAAAGACTCTTCTAGGCATCATAGGCTGGATGTGAAGCCATTTTGATTTTTCACAAATTCAGCAAATTTCTTAGTTCGAGAAAATCCACTGTGAAGTGTGAAGTTGCCGGATAATTCGATTATTACTGTTATTATTACTATCATTTTATTCATACCGCTGCTGGAACACGACCGTAGTCTTCAGGTAAAACGCGAGACCAGGTAATATGTCGTCTGGCGACCGAAAGCACATATCGACAAAATTTTTATCGCCCCTTTCCTCTCGGTGCTGAAGCTATGAGTGTAATTCAAGCGAATCTACAATATCATATTAGCTGGTCTCGCGTTTTACCTCAAGACTACGGTCGTAGTCAAGAGTAATGTACTAAGACTGGTGTCAAGACTTCCTCTGGGAAGTGCCGCAGTCTACATGTTGCTAGATCGAGCATATTGCCAGACATAGAATTCTGAGAGGAGCACGACTGTATTGTCCACCTTACGTGAACGACTCGGCGGTCAATTTTTTGGTCTGAGACTGTATCTACAACACATATTGCACGCTGAAGACCCATAAGAATTAAAAAAAAAAAGTAGTTTATGAGAGCAACGTTAACCATAGCGTTCGAAGTATTCATAGTATTGTATACGTGTGTGTAAACGCCTTCCAATGACCACTCAAGAAAGACAAGGATACACAGTCTAGCTCCAATATTATAAATACGCCTCAGTTTGTGGATGAACTCAGGCTTAGGTTGATAATAATTGTGAAAATTTAGCAGCACTGTACCCATTGGTGTTAAACTCGTTTTCAACCAATGATTCCCACAGCTACAGGGATACTACTTGTGATACCTCTTAGACAAAATACTTAAGCAGTGTTATCTGACGAAAAGATCAACCTGACACAAACTGTGGGAAGTTTGTTTTACAACCTTCGTACCTGGATATTCAGCTTTTTCCTATTTGAGATATCTGTGAACGTTGCTGCTTAAGACGATTTAAGCAGAAACTAAATTCCCTCAGCTTCGACAATGTTTAAAGAAATCGTCTTATTGGCACTAAATCGTGGTTTGTGAATTGTTTACCGGCCGTACTCTGCCGTATTTTGCCGGTTGGAAGGCAAAAGCTTACTGACACATTTCACACAGAAATTACTGTTGCAGTGTACTTATGGAGCCAAATGAGTGAATTGCGTATTTTCCGGTGAGATAGAGCACTGGCAAACAGTCTTCGCTACATTAGGTTATTTAAACTGGTGTCACTCTGAGCTAGAATGTATGGTCAGCGACTATGTGTAAGGTCAACGTTTCGATTGCGAGTTTTGCGACTGTGAAATACTTTCCTACATTATAGAAGCGAATATTAAATTTGAAGTAATATTGCGAAAATTTTGTACTTGGACAGCTTAGAATGAAAATACTTCTGTTTATTTCAAAGGGAAACAATAGATTTTCTAAAACACGGTCTGTCATACACAACTTGAAACAGGTCATGTCGACCAAATCATGTGGAAGAACTAACAGCAACGTATATCGGAAGGCAGTATGATCTCTTGCCTTTTGGTTTGTCAGTACTCGATAGCCATTTCTAGGCGAAAGTAAATGAAGAAAGGCAGTGCGTTTTTGTTACCAAGTAACGTCTTCGTCAATTACTTTAGTTTTAAAGTAATCTACGAGTAATTGCTGGCGTTTGATATTAACACGAAAAGGATTCCGTAGACAGGGAAAGAACCTGTTCTTGGGAAACTACATCTATAGTGACCAAAAGGCATTAAATGATGTTCAAGCACTTGTGTTACAGCAGCGGTATGAATAGAATGATATTAATAATAACAGTAATAATCGAATTATCCGGCAACTTCACACTTCACAGTGGATTTTCTCGAACTAAGAAATTTGCTGAATTTGTGAAAAATCAAAATGGCTTCACATCCAGCCTATGATGCCTAGAAGAGTCTTTACATCCTGCTGACATGAGAATAGCATAATCTCTGCGTCAGAAGCTTGCTTCTACTTGACCATTTAATAGACTCGCATTTTTTCCACCGTGACTAATTTTGTAAGCTAAGCACATCATCCGTTACAGCACACTCTTGGGGCTGGGTAATGCGGCCACAGTGGTATGGTGGAACGAGCTATCACAGGTGCAATGCGTGGGTTCAGGCATTTACTTTTAAGAGGCACAAACAGATTTATTTTACCTCTGGTAACCTCAAGAGAAAGACGTTATAATCCAGAATCCGCATTAAACATCACGTTCCTTCATTACCAACTGGGCAGAGCCGGTTTACGTTGGGAAATGACACAGCGGAAGTCATGGTAAACAGAAATACAGTCGCCAGTAAGCTTACTTACATTAGGAAATTTTATTTTATTTGATGAACCGATAGCCATTTAAAGGGACAGGGCTCTTATTTTACTTGTACTTGATTGAACTAGAGACGTTTAAAAATTTGGTGCTGGACTGTGATTCGAATTCGTATCTCCTCTTTCGAGGATCTGAATCTCTCGGAACAGTATAGTTCAGACATTTCGTTCCTTTTCCCAAGACTGCAATCTTCTCTAGGTCTCCTCCAAAGGTAAGTATGTGGGTCTGAAACCTGATCCAGTACAAAAATATTCATAATTTCATTTCTAGCTTTATCAAGTGCACACCCACCTGCTAGTGAAAATTAACGCGCAATTTCAATGTCTGTTCATGTGTTTCCAACAATCGCAACAGGTGTCGTTATTTCTGGTCAAACACGCACACATCTTACTGTTCATGAGTAAGCAACTGATACTTAAGCTATATTCGTGGATGCACGGTAGGTGTGCAGTTCGATTGTCGCTTAGGCACAAAAGTTTGTATCCTTATTTTAGATTCAGACACCTAGCGGCTCGTAAGAAAAACCGATACATAACATTTGATTTTTCTTAGTTAACAATCGGATTACGTGTTGGGTTCGTATCTCCGTCACAGAACTTCACATCATGCACTTCATCTTTAAATGCATGCACACTTTGTTACTTCAGAATGGAGGTATATCAGACATCTTTCGTGGGTAGATAACAGGAACGAAAGGGTCTTGATAGGAGTCACGGTTTATTACATAAATTGTCGTCTTTTATTTTCAAGTTTAGATTTGGTTACTGGTATTGGCCAAAATTTCGGTAATTCATGACTCTTCATGGCTAATCATCAATATGATGTGATTAGATTAGATTAGATTACATTAGATTAACTCTTGTTCCATAGACCATGAATACGACATTTCGTAATGATGTGGAACGTGTCATTTTAATTAAAGATTTCTTTAAATACCATGATTCAATTTCTTCACAACAATTTTTTACACTCTCTCTCATTGCTTTTTATTTATCTCTCTCTCTCTCTCTCTCTCTCACACACACACACACACACTCACACACACACACACGCACACACACATTCTTTTTAATTTTTATTTGTATGTTGTGCTCGACTATCGGCGAGGCACGAAAACGCAGTCAGTTCTGAGTATTATTAGTAACTACGCTCCAGTCCCTAAACCTAGTTACAGAAAGCGAATCAGACGCATTAAGTATTCCAGGCCGTAGCAGCCGCGACTTGGAGACACCAGCTATGGTCACTTCCCAGACCGCTGTAGGATCACATCGGTTCGTCTTCTTCCTGCTGGTACTGTAACTGAGATTTGGCAACAAGGCAACGTATGTTTGGCAACTCTGTGATCGACGAGTTACTTCCTGGTGTGCACGGAATTAAGCCTTAAAGTTCACTTGATTTTACCTGTCATTTCCATTGAATAATCTGAGTTATTATCGCTTGAAGAGTAACAAAAGATTGAAAATTTACGGTTTTCAGCCCAGGAAAGTCGTTGCAGGTGGAAACTGCAACTAATCTCGACCTTCAAATAGCGGTTTACGAGTTCTAGTTACTATTGCCCTCGTAATAGGAAGCTAAGACCCATACCTCCTCGCCAGCTCTGTGGTAACGTGCTGACATGTGAAAAAGCGTCTGTTACGGTTCGCAGTTCCAGTCTCACTGACTGTAACGTTTTTATCCCTTCTGTGAAAGAGCTACAAGCAGTCAGATCAAACATCAATTAGGAAATCGCAAGAAAATGCTTTCAGCTCATAGTGCAATGTTGAAAAACTTACAATGCTGCACAACAGGTAAGGCCTCTTTCCGCTGCTGCCAAGCGAATTTTGGGTTTCTAGGAATACGTAACTATATTTATGAAATGCCACATTTGCATACCTCTTGAGTATGACACAGCATACCAATTAAACACAGACCCAATCAAAATCTAAGTGAGTAGTATTTTACTAATTCGTGTCGATAGAGGCATGCTTGTGTACAGATACTTTCGTCGTAAGGTTATCATGGTTAGTTTTATTTCATTTCTTATAATACAGTGCACAATTTTCGTAAGGTTTCCTTTAGTGTTGTTAAAACAATAGTAAACATGAGAGAGAAATTAAACATCAACGACATATGCGAATTCTCTGATGTTACCTATGACAGTCTGACAATGCACATGCAGTTTATTGATTACATGCATGTAGAAAACTTGTTCTGAGTTAAGGGGATACGGAATCACCTATCCCCGCAATGTTAATATATGCCTACTATAGCGAACATTTTCTCACAAACTACTGGAGACAGAGAGGTAAAAATTTTACTGTATGTGCATTCATATGTTACAACAATACTGAAACAACAGTTTATTGTCAAAGTATTTTCTTACAGAGATATTGTACATTTATTTTTAAGTAAATTTTTTCCATCGCTTTTTACTAGACTATCACCCCTAAGTCTTTTGTAAATCAAGTAATTAAAAAATCGTTGTTTCAGTATGTAATAGGGACCTATGTCACTACGTCATAAAAATTTCAGACTTCTAGGTTGACCAGTACCTGAGATAATGTTCCTAGATGAAGTAAAAAGTAAACTTACGGGAAACGGAGAAAGAAGATTAAAACATTCCTGATCCGTAGCTAATACCCCCTTCACAGTCTTCATAATCATCTTCAAGTCTTCTTTTGGCACCCCTCTGCACCTGTCTTGCTTTTTTCACTAATGTCTTGATTATATTATCAGCATGCCTTAGTCTGTGCTGATCTAAAAAGAACATAGCACGTACCGTACGGGAACCAACACACATACCCAACTTTTGAAGGACCTGGCATTTAGTTATATTTCCAAGATTGAAGGTTGCCACAGCATCATACACACCAAAATGTAGTGTATTAATTCCGACAAACACTGTTTTTGGGAGACGATGCCATATCACACTATTCAAGCACTCGTTGGGGTTCTGCGTTTTTCCGTGAAGACATTTCATCAGAAGACTTCTGTCAGCCAGATCTCTGAAAATGGGCTTTATTTCTGCCATGATGGCTGATGGTAGACTGTGGTGGTGAATGTATTTCTCTCCTGTTGTTAGTCCCCTATTGTATTTACACCAGCTGTTTTCACCTTTGGGGCACAAACCATGTTGTGGATGCTCATCCGTGGATGCGGTGTGGAAATATAAAGCCCATATAGCTCTCCTCATTTCTTCAAGATTGCCTGTATTTTGCCTGATTGCAAGGCCATAGCAGTTCTGAATGTGGTCTATTATGGAATCAGTCAATCTTCCTCTGCCATCCAAGGTTTTCCCATCATCTAGTTTTTTCCCTTTCATAACTGATTTTAACCTTCTCAGCCTGGCACCCATTCTCTTCTGCACATGTCCTATACATTCAAGTTTGCTTATATTTACACTGTTCCCATATGGTTTGCTTTCCAAAACTTCTTTGAATGCTTTAGAGTCACCATCTCCCAGATATTTGACATAGCGAACATTATACCACTGTGAAGAGCGATGAAAAATTTTCTTCACCCCAGCAACCTCCATGCCACCACTACTACCATAATAATTAGCAATACAGTCATCACTGTGTTCATTTTTCAGCCTGCCTGTGCACCTACAGTATTTAGACATTATTGCAACATCAATAACCTTGCCAGTATCAACACTAGTTGCTGTTACAACACCATTGTTGGAGGTGTGGCCCCTTTTCTGCCACGTGCCATCAAACGCCACTGTGAGGTCACGACTGCCGTCATTTTCTTCCACTGCTTCTTCCACAGCAACCTGCATTGACTTCTGTGCTACATCTTCAACTGCAGATCCTAGTACATAATTGTAAGCTTCAAACTTTGAAGGTGCACTTGGAAGATTTAGAACACCACATAGCATATCACCAGCTGCTTTGCCCTTACCAATTGCTCGCAATCCATAAACTAACCTAATATTTACACTATAAAGTTCAGTTTTCTTGTATCCATTATTTACAGTTACTGAAACCGAACTTGGAAACTTACAGCTGTATTTACAAACACTGCATATTAAATTAAACTGGGCAGCCAGGCCAACATGGGATTCTACTTTCAGAGAAACGTTTCCATGACATTTTTTGCAGCACAAACTGTTTTCAAGAGCTTCACACAATATATTCGTATCAATGAGTTCAAAAACTTCATTCCCTCTATCAAGTAAATTATATTTCTCTTCCAAATCTCTTAGTTTTTTATGAGAAGCACTGTTTTCATTTGGTGTAAGTTCGTTCGGCAAATCAGTAATAAGTGGATTCACATTTTCCAACAGTGATGATGATGAACTGCTTTGCTTTGCTAATGAATCATTATTTCTTTTCTTTTGCCAGTTCACACGCTTTTTAAATACTTTTGCTTTAGCTCTAGGCATTTTCACTGCGAAAAATGAAGCACTAAATACGAAATAACTCAACAACAACTACTTTCTTATATCACACTGTTTACAAAACAGTCCCGCCACAAAGTCAAAGAGTAACTTGAGGAAACCAGAGAGAAACATTTTCGGGCAACTAGTGTATAAATAGTCGCTGGAAACCGGGATATTTGAATTCATGTCACTTTAAAGGTACTGCCAAAAAGTTCATGGTCAGCCACGAGAGACGTGTATAACTAAAGCGCAATACCCGATCTCACAAATATATAAAAATAAAATAGTTATAATTGTAGTAGAGCTATGTATGATACGTCATTTTAAAGAGGAAACATGGCAGAATATAATACGCCAATAAAAAAAAATTCGATTTTTTAACCCAAAATCCGATTCCGTATCCCCTTAAAGCTGTCAAACAAAGTTTGAAGAAGAATAAAATATCACTACCACACGACGGCTAATGTAGAAAATACTTTTCTGACATATTATGGAACGATGCGCTCTCCCTGCACATCTTCGAGATGCATCTGCTGCCTGCTGTCTATTAAACCTGAATAGAACAAAATGTCACAGTAGTTAGCCCTTTTTCCACATGCGACTACTTTGGGTTGAGAAGTGAAGGGAATTATGTTCAAAGTTCCATTAGATTGATACCTTCAGCAGAGAGCAGAATTGCGTTTTAAAAAATGTAGCACTGAATGTATTCGAACTCGCGACATCTTATCTATGCTACAAGCTGACACGTAGCTACAGCAGCTCCAGAGCTCGGCAACTATTCCTCCAGAACTTTTGGATTCCACAGCACTGTGAGATTATGCATAAGGCCAGGTCTTGACTTCTGAGAGACAAACAGTTACAGCTTTTCTTTTGGACTGAACGACGTTTTCTAGTAACAGATAGCGCAATAGAATAGCTCAAGTGGAAAGGAACACTTCCTATTTAAACTTCTGCATCCTACACTGTTGGCAGTTGTGTGTAGGTGGCAGTTACGTGATTTTATTTCTGTGATTACAAAATAGTCGAATGTATGCACTGGGTAGCCGAGGCAGCTAGTTTATGGTGATTTGGTCAACCAAGTAAATGAATTTACTGAACATGCTGCAAATTACTACAGGGAGTCTGTGTGTCAGAATTCTCATCCAGTGTGGCGCAACTGCGTTACGATAGAAAAATGACTCGCAGAGAAGAGGATTTCGTGGTCTGTTGGACGGATGGTAGGTTGTTATACCTATGGTGTGGGTTCGATTCCCACTTCCGTCAATGATTTTAGATAGGGAGAGACAGATTCCATTCTCTCCTGGCTACACCAAGTGAAGGAGATATAATGGCTGCGTGGTCTGAAAATTCACATTAAAGATGATATTCCTTCGTTACCAAGTAGACGGTAGGTTGAACCACAATAAAGTCTGGAGTGGCGACATGTAGAAACTCTATCACCAGTAACCTTTCTTATACTAGTTATTTATTTCAAGTGACGACACAAACGCTATGTATGGTCACAGGACACTTATTCCATCTTTTATTTGAGCTTCTGTATGTCGATAAAATTGGTCCTAAACTGGGAATGCAACTCAGACCGCCCTTAACGCGGAATTTGATCCCTTCGTGGCAATACAGCTCGGCTACAATTTGTTGTTTGTTCAAAACTGCAGATTCCTCAACACCTTCACATATTACGCGTGAATGGGATCGAATCCTGGCCCGGCACTAAAGATTTAATTATGTATTATCAAGCTCTATCATGAGAACACCTATCTGCTGGTGGATAATAATTTTGATTTTTAATGTATTTTCATTCGTTGTCAACACTAACGATATCTAACGTTTTTAACTCCCAGTGAGACACAGAACTATTTGTGAGATGACTGTAAGTTCAAGATGCTATTCTGAGCAGCTGGTGGATAAAAATTCGGTAGCTGACGTCTCTTTGTGTATAGTCAACAACGATATGTGTGGGGCTCTATTCCCAGTGAGCGCTGAACTGTTCGTCATATTATTTCAGTTCGTCGTGTCATTTAATGTTCATACATATTCTCAACTAGCTGCTCGTGAATAACTAATTTTTAATGTCATTTTGTGTTAAATAGTTCAAATGGTTCAAATGGCTCTGAGCACTATGGGACTTAACTTCTAAGGTCATTAGTCCCCTAGAACTTAGAACTACTTAAACCTAACTAACCTAAGGACATCACTCACATCCATGCCCGAGGCATGATTCGAACCTGCGACCGTAGCGGTCACGCGGTTCCAGACTGAAGCGCCTAGAACCGCACGGCCACACCGGCCGGCCCCCACCATCTGGTATCAATGCATTACCCTATCATCCATTATATATAACCATTTTCATAGTACACTTGATATTATAGATGAGTAGGACACAAGACAGGACATAGATAATGTCCGTTTGACGTCAACAGTGTGTAACATTTTACTTTCTTTGAATAGGACAATGTTCCTCTCCAATAATTTTTAGATTAGTTACAATAAGCTTACGCTGCAAGAGAATTCGCTTGTATTTTTCAATATGTGGTCTGTTGTCGGTTTGAAGGCCTTCCATAACATCGGCAACGTAGTGCAACTCCACCGAGGGCTGTCTGGAGTAGGGTGGAGATAGCAATGTGAAAATTGCGAGCTGTCGAAGACGATCTTCATATTCCTAATGCTATTAGGACATCGTATACTCTTGACGACGTTTAGCACCTGTGCAGTCAGTCACCCAATTTCAGAATTCATTTTGAGTAATCCTGCTAAATTCCCAAAATATTGTCTTTTTATATTGATGAGTAATATGGATAGTCGTCACGTTCATGTGCCGTCTACAACGCAAATTTAATGTTACTATCCTAGGAACTAACCTGCAATACGTTTTGTATTTCATAATCGGAACTATCTGCATTAACCGTCATCAGAGCAATGTCAGGGAACATAATGCAGCAGTGCCGTGCTACCTACTTGAGGACCTGCTTGAGTCGTGTTCTAAGGAAAGGGTAGTTGCTGGTTCACATTATATTACACTAGCGAGAAGTACCGACTTTTCCTTTTCTCTGCAAACATCCAGAACTAAATTCAGTAACTAAATGCTAAGAATATATTTGCATTGTGCCAACTCAAAGATCAATAGATATGGATATAGATATAGATACAGATTTTTGTATTTAAAGCCATTCTCGTTCTGCGTTGGAATAAACATCATTCATTATTTGCTTGTTCTTGTTACGATTGTTATTGTCATTCTCTCACTCGCAAGAGTTTTCGCATTCCTATTTGGTATCGATGCACATGAAGAGTGGCTATGAAAGAAGGGAATACTGAATGTTACGTCATGCAGAATACACTCATTTACTTCGGCTCCTCGTGATCTACGCTACAGGAGAAGTGAGATACATAAAGTTGACAGTGTGAGGACAGACCTGGTAGCACAACTGTGCAACTACACAGTGTTACCAGATAAAATGGTGCTGCGGAATCGAAAGTGTAGTACGGACTTTGCCACAGTAGCAGACAGCTGGTAATTTAGGACCATGACCGTGGATTACACTTTGGTCAGTGCTGGTTAGAGTGCTGCAACTGTAAATGGAAGGCTTTGTTTGATAGTCTTATGCTGATGCTGTCTGAATAAATTATGCCATTGGATACAAAGCGGTTTAGTTTTGAGACCTAACCCACGAGGGGGGAAGGCACAGTGGTCTGCTTCAGGAATTCCAAGCAATAAAACACAAAAAACAACCCAGGAAGGGAGACATGCATTTGGAATCTGTTCATCGTTACGGGGTCAAACAAGAGGGTAACATTACTGAAACAATGATCGGGCTACTTAGTATATAATAGAGCACACAGATTTCAAGGAGGAAACGTATGAAGACGCAGACTTCCTCGTTATTAATATGTGCGGCATATCTTTCGTGTTAACGAAAGTAAATTCCCGCTTTACCTCTTCTTACGTGTCAAATGAAATGAATGCCATGAGGAATAGAATATTTGTTGACTGCGTCTCTTCTTGCTTCCATCCTTACCAACATATTTCTTCATTCTCGTGGTAATCATGACATTCTATGTGTATGCTGCAAAAGATTGCAAGTGGACAAATTCGACATCGAGGTGCAAAGCGTTATATTCAATTCGAATAAGCTTCCGGTGTATTTTTACTTCGTTTGTATTTTTAGATGATTATGAACGTTACGGAAAATTATCTCACATGCTTTATGTTGAATGAGAAACATTGAATGATCCGTTTTGCTTTCCCTACGTTGAAATGATATAATGTTGGCGTCAACAGCCTTCTTCCACGCCGGAAGCTGAAACTTGTATGATTCTGGATTAATGATAATTGAATGTCTCATATGTATACATAGCCCACAAGGCGACGTCAGAAACCATCAGGGGAGAACGCCGCATAAAAACCAAACGTGCGCGCGCGTCTCCACTCTGAAGAACCGTATCGGAGAATCACGGCAAGCATTTCGCTGAAGAGCTGCCTCGTCAGAGAGCCTAGAAATGGCAGCGTCGTAGCAAGTAGTTGTCAACACTCTGATAGTGCATTTACTTCCGGGTGTAGGTCGGCGTTACCTCGCTAAATTCACTTGACATTCGTTTTCCACATCGAAGTCTCGTACGATATAATCCACCGCAAGATGACACAATTATAAAGTATATTTAATTTCTGGACTCCAAGAACGGCGTTCTTCCCATAAGTAACACCTGTTTGTGTGTGCATTCGGGAGGACGACGGTGCAATCCCGCGCCCGGCCATCCTGATTTAGGTTTTCAATGATTTCCCTAAATCGCTTCAGGCAAATGCCGGGATGGTTCCTTAGGAAGGGCACGGCCGATTTCCTTCCCCATCCTTCCCTAATCCGAGCTTGTGCTCCGTCTCTAATGACATCGTTGTCGACGGGACGTTAAAACAGTAATCTCCACCTCCTCTGTTCGTGTGTTTAAGGTTGCGTTTTGAGGCTCAGGCAACATCGCAGTGACTATATTCCGCCTCTGGCCGCCAGTGTGTCGTTAGCTCAGAGGTTCCCTTGTGCGTTGCAGTGCTTGTACTATAAGACATAGCAGTTCGAATCACGGTAGAAGCCGCTGACTACAACCTTTTATTTTCCATTTTAATTAATGGAGTTGCAAACTGCTAGTAAAAATTTCTTATGCGAAATCTGAAGAATGCCTTTAAACATCAATCTTCGTCCGATTTCGACTTAGTAAATTAAGTTAATATCATGGATTTCTGCTTTGCAAATTCCAAGGTGCTTCACTGTAAAATAGACCCTGAAAAGATTCAAACCGACTGTCAACGATATAAATTTGAGCTTTGTTCGTCATATAGGTCTAACATGTCAGAAGGTTGTTTATGAAGTGCACATGTTCATTAATATAGTTCCCTTCTTCTAAATTTTTGCAATAGCATTTAACTGTAGACGTTTTCTAACACCGGCGTTAGCAATTCCTTTCCGTTCTCTGAAACCTTCAAAACGACAAATTTTTCTGGTTTAAATCTGATGACCTTAACTATCACTTCCGATCAACAATAAATACTTCATGAACCCATACATGGAACTCCAAATGTGCAGTGTTCCTGCACTGCTACAGAGCATGCATTGCAAGGTATTCACACAGTTTATCGCATAGACTTACCATAAGGAATGAAACAAGAACTGTAATACACTTTACACCACAGACGCTCACTCTGGCTTGACGAAAACATCCAAACATTGACCAAAAATTGCACAAATAATTGAGTTTGAAAGGAAAAGAAACGAGGTATGAAGCATTTATAA
The DNA here is from genome assembly GCF_023898315.1 of Schistocerca nitens. Classification (NCBI taxonomy): domain Eukaryota; kingdom Metazoa; phylum Arthropoda; class Insecta; order Orthoptera; family Acrididae; genus Schistocerca; species Schistocerca nitens. The sequence continues at coordinate 713,959,196 of NC_064615.1, forward strand.
ATTCATCGAATGTAGTGAGGTGGTTTAATTTCGTCCCAGTCTATAAAATTAATTTCGGGCCATACTCAGCTCTTGCCGATTAATGTAATATAATACCCGCCTACTAATCATGGCGTCTGTCTCCGTTGCTTTTGAGCGTGAATGGAAATTGTAGAAATTTTCTGTGGAGCAACATTTAATAATAAAGCGTTTTAAATCATCAAAAGCGATGAGCGGTAACAGGCGCTTTCGATAAAGAACGGGGGAGTGCAGCGCCGCTGCTGTCGCCACGGCCGCTGCCAGTAGCCAGCAAATGGATCCCGGAGCTTTGCCGCATACGGCGTCCAGAGGAGGACAGTCTGCAGGAAATCTGCTGCAAAATCGTTACTGGATAAAATTTTGATATCGGTGTGTCACAAGGCGAAATAGATTGAATCTGCGCTACCATTACATTCACGTCTTCAGCATTCAGACAGAAGAGGCTATAAAAATATTTCATGCCAGCTGCTCTCGATCCACTGACATTATGAACAGAAACAACGCACGCTACCGCTAGACCACAGGCGTAATCAGCCTAGAGTTTCTCTATCATGGGACAAGTTTTCCTCCAGGAAGTGCCGCAGTCTACAGTGTTGCCAGATTGTGCAGATAACCGGACTTAGAGAATTAGCGAGTTGGCCAGTTTTTTTGTCCCATGTCGCGATCGGCGCGGACTTAGCCTCTGAAGCGGCCGGCCGCCGGTCAAGTTTTATGTCAAAGAGTGTACAATGCTTTAAAATTTCTTTATATCCTACCACATTTAGTTTTTTCTTCAGCACAATGAGGAAAGCACACTTCAACCACGAAAAATGTTTCCATAACGTAACACCATTTCTTCCGAACTTCACTGTTGGCGCTACACATGATGAGGTAACGGTCTCACGACTTTCGCCAAACCCAAACCGTTCCATCGAACTGCCACAAGGCATAGCCTGATTCATCTCTACAGATCACTCGCTCCAGTCATTCACTGTCCACTGGCGTTGCTCTCGGCATGTTGGCACCGCTTCAAGCGTCGCTTAGCACTGCCTTCAGAAATGTGTGGTTTATGAGGAGCTGGTCGATCACTACACCGCAATATTTTTGACTCCTTACTCTCGGTAATTATGCTAGCTGGACTGATGGTTGCACTTTGTAACTGATGAGCGGTTCCTTCCACTGACCTCATGCGGTATTCCACAACCACTCTCCGCAGTGCCTGACGGTCCCGGTCCGCCCATTCACGAGGTACGCATGGTCGTGCTTTAGCTCTGATTGTATCTTCGCGGTTCCACTTCGCAGTCGCAGCACCGACAGTAGAAATGGACAGGTTTAGAAGAGTTGCTATGTTGTTGATGGACATTGTTACTTAGGTGACATCCACTGACTTGTCCACGTTCGAAGTTACTGAGCTCTCCTGAGTGGCCCAGTCTGTTGTTGCTGGTTTCCCACTGACAACACGGCACTCCCCACTGTCTTTTATTCTGGCGGTTCCGCCTCTAGTGATTCCTAGTGGTCAGCTCCACATTACAAAGGGTGTCCACATACTTTTGATCAGATAGAATGTATGATGAAGGGCAGTTTGTATGTCTCTGAGTTTCCCTTTTCCAGTTCCATTCACTAATAATGCATGGAGAGACACATTAGACTATCAGTAAACAAAAAAAAAAATTGTTCAAATGGCTCTGAGCACTATGGGACTTAACTTCTGAGGCCATCTGTCCCCTAGAACTTAGAACTACTTAAACCTAACTAACCTAAGGACAGCACACACATCAATGCCCGAGGCAGGATTCGAACCTGCGACCTTAGCGGTGGCGCGGGTCCGGACTGTAACTTCTAGAACCGCTCGGCCAACCGGACTATCAGTAAACCCCTGAACAAAGACGAGTTCTTTTTATGTTCCCTTAGCGGCCAAATCGCAGTATCTATGTCGAGGAGAGAAATATATTGCTTGACTCCTCTTGAAATGAGCGCCTTCGGAATTTTAAGAAAAAACCACAATGTTAAGCACAATGCCGATCTCTGTTGTAACGCCTATTACTGGAGTAGGGTTAGCATCTATGGGGAGCACTCGTTCCTACTGTACAATTATCGCTGCTTTGGGTTGGATCCTCTCTCTGTCTCTACTGTTAATTCTACCTGTTTGGGGTCCTAAACTGACGAGCAACGTCAAAAATCAGTCGAACGAGGATTTTGTAAACAATGTCCTTTATGGGAGAATTGCATGTCTATTAGACTTTTACAAGGAATGTACCTTTATATTAATTTCCCTTTTACCTGAAGTTGGAATCTTGGTTGTGAAATACTGGGTGTATCAAAGGGGAGATTACAACTTAAAAAATTCGCAAAAACTTATTCATACGACTTAGACTTAGCCTTGCTGTCATCTCGAATCAAAATAGATCAAGATTTGTCTCACATGGTATGCTGGTACAAAACTGCGCCACTCCAAGTATTAGCGGCAGTTGTAGCCAAGACGGCTCCTTTTAAGGCTCCATTGCGTGAGCGCTGTTTTGTGGTTTGAAGGGTCGAAGTCTGTGCTAACTGTGCAACATATTTTGTATACAGAGTACGTAAAGACCCCAAGTAGGATTACTTTTTATGAGTGGTGTAAGTTTTTCATTGAAAATGGATGTTTGTTAAGACATCGTCCTGTGCATCTGGCAATATCATAGAGAAGGTGAAACAAAGCCACACGACAGCATTACGAAATCGACTTGGCGTGCTTCTCTGGAGCTGGGCCTCACATATATGACTGTTTGGCATGTGTTAAGCAAACGGTTGCAACTTCTACATCTGCGATTTCCTAAATGTCCGCTTTCCATGTAAGAGGATGGGTCGAAGGTGTACCAATTACATGGCCCCCACATTCACCCAATTTGACACCTCTTGACTTTGACTTTTGAGGGTTCATCAAAAATATCAAGAATACCAAGTTTGATCCACCCTTACCAAACTTCAGAGCTAGAATCTACTCCACAACCGAACAAGTTACACCTGGTGCAGCGAGTTTGGTAACAAATCGACTTAAGATGGAATGTGTGTTGCATAACAAACGGAAGTCACATTCAATCTCTTTAGGTATAAAATAAAATAACTTGATTTATTTTTCTATAAAATGACACCAAACCTACGTCTGTAAGTTAAATGAATAAATCAATACGTATGCTGAAAGTCGTAAAGTCCTTTTAGATACACTCCAAATTGAAATTAGTCTCACCGACATAAAATTCACGATAAGATCACACTGCATCACACATGGAACAGGCTCTCATCTTTAAGTAAAATATACAAGAACCATCAAACATCGTTTAGCACTACAATAACGCAAAAAAGAGAAATAACTTCTGACTAAGCAATACCTGTCTTACTTTTCAGTCATTTATTTCCATATACTGCTAGTGCTATTGAACCAACACACTTGTTACCTTGTGCGTATCGTCTTCTTCCGCCAACTGGCACAGCTGCCTTGTTGTCGCATGTTTACTGGGAAATGTTCAGCGACGCCTCAGCTCAACCGTGACGTGAGTCAGCTGTGTTCTGGGCTGTTTGCAGTTATTGTGCCAGCGGAGTAAAAACATGTCACTGAGACCCATGTACTTTTTTCACGATCGTTGGATTGTGGTATATTGATTGGGTGTGTAGGTGTCTACTGAACTAACGGTTGTATATCAGTCACCTTCATCTGTTCATGGCCTACGCTTGTACTTATTACCTTGCCGCAAGGCGCTAGATATTTTGTTGTAGTATCTTCACAAAGCTTCTAAAGGAAAGACTCGAGCTGCTCACAACTCGATAATTTAAAGTACTTTCACCTTTGCAATTCTGCAGAAATACACTCCTGGAAATTGAAATAAGAACACCGTGAATTCATTGTCCCAGGAAGGGGAAACTTTGACACATTCCTGGGGTCAGATACATCACATGATCACACTGACAGAACCACAGGCACATAGACACAGGCAACAGAGCATGCACAATGTCGGCACTAGTACAGTGTATATCCACCTTTCGCAGCAATGCAGGCTGCTATTCTCCCATGGAGACGATCGTAGAGATGCTGGATGTAGTCCTGTGGAACGGCTTGCCATGCCATTTCCACCTGGCGCCTCAGTTGGACCAGCGTTCGTGCTGGACGTGCAGACCGCGTGAGACGACGCTTCATCCAGTCCCAAACATGCTCAATGGGGGACAGATCCGGAGATCTTGCTGGCCAGGGTAGTTGACTTACACCTTCTAGAGCACGTTGGGTGGCACGGGAAACATGCGGACGTGCATTGTCCTGTTGGAACAGCAAGTTCCCTTGCCGGTCTAGGAATGGTAAACGATGGGTTCGATGACGGTTTGGATGTACCGTGCACTATTCAGTGTCCCCTCGACGATCACCAGTGGTGTACGGCCAGTGTAGGAGATCGCTCCCCACACCATGATGCCGGGTGTTGGCCCTGTGTGCCTCGGTCGTATGCAGTCCTGATTGTGGCGCTCACCTGCACGGCGCCAAACACGCATACGACCATCATTGGCACCAAGGCAGAAGCGACTCTCATCGCTGAAGACGACACGTCTCCATTCGTCCCTCCATTCACGCCTGTCGCGACACCACTGGAGGCGGGCTGCACGATGTTGGGGCGTGAGCGGAAGACGGCCTAACGGTGTGCGGGACCGTAGCCCAGCTTCATGGAGACGGTTGCGAATGGTCCTCGCCGATACCCCAGGAGCAACAGTGTCCCTAATTTGCTGGGAAGTGGCGGTGCGGTCCCCTACGGCACTGCGTAGGATCCTACGGTCTTGGCGTGCATCCGTGCGTCGATGCGCTGCGGTCCGGTCCCAGGTCGACGGGCACGTGCACCTTCCGCCGACCACTGGCGACAACATCGATGTACTGTGGAGACCTCGCGCCCCACGTGTTGAGCAATTCGGCGGTACGTCCACCCGGCCTCCCGCATGCCCACTATACGCCCTCGCTCAAAGTCCGTCAACTGCACATACGGTTCACGTCCACGCTGTCGCGGCATGCTACCAGTGTTAAAGACTGCGATGGAGCTCCGTATGCCACGGCAAACTGGCTGACACTGACGGCGGCGGTGCACAAATGCTGCGCAGCTAGCGCCATTCGACGGCCAACACCGCGGGTCCTGGTGTGTCCGCTGTGCCGTGCGTGTGATCATTGCTTGTACAGCCCTCTCGCAGTGTCCGGAGCAAGTATTGTGGGTCTGACACACCGGTGTCAATGTGTTCTTTTTTCCATTTCCAGGAGTGTATTTTAAGTTCTTCAAGTTTCACCCCACTTTGAAGTGTATGTCGTATTTCAAGATCTGTATTAAGTTCGATTAGCGGATGTCCAGTATCACGAAAATGAGTGGCTGACATGGATCTGTCGTTCATTCTTAAGGCACCTATACCCTCATTGTGTCTTATTTTTAAATCCCACCCTTCCATCTCTCAACACAAGTTACTACTGATTCTAAAGTATAACTATTTTTCTTTTTATAAATAGTTTTTTTTACGTTGTTGAAGTAATAACTTTTTAAAAATACCCTTGTGTATTTTGCTTCAGTGTGGGAGCCTGCTCTTGAAATATGTCATGTGACTTCCGATTTTATCGTGAATTTTAAGTGTTTACTTAAATTTTAATATTTTACTAAAAATCTATCTTTCCTCTAACAGTTTTTATGTGATCAATCCTTTCTAAATCTCTACAGACGCATTTCCTGGTTTGTGTTAAGGTTGTTACTGTTTCCAGTGATTGGTTGCTAATCACAGAATAATGATGAGTTTTTTCTCCTTCAGACGCACATTACAGTACCTTTATTTATATCCAAGATCAACTGCTAGTCTTTGCAACAAGTGTCGATCCTCTGCAGGTCTTCCTGGTGTTGCGCCTTCCATATATACAATAACATCATTTACCTCATAATTTATACAAGTGTGCATCGTACATAATAAGTCATACAATAATCCCTTGGAATAAGCTTGAAGTTACTTTCAAAGCTGACAGTTTCTTCCAATTAAGAATGAGGTGCTGTCTGCTAGAAAGTCGTTAATTATATCATAAAATTGATTTTGTAAGCCCATATAAGGAGCAAAGTTTGCCACTACAGAACTGTAGGGTTCCGTAACAGTTGAAATTAGTTCATAAGTAAGGATTCCAGATTCTTAAATTCGATGAGCGTATTTCACCGAAGTAGGAGGTGACTTACGGATAACATACAGGGTGAACATTAATAAAACCGACAAACTGCAGGGATGGATTACTGACTGGAAATGAAGGGAAAAAGGTTCTATGAACATGTGTCCAGAAATGGACAGTGCGCTTGCAACGACAACAAATCGTTTCGGAACACGGTACAGATCTGCATCACATTTACATCACGACAGATGTTCAAAGTGGCCTCCACGGGATGCAATTCACGTGTTCACATGTCGCATCATGGATTGCCACACTCTTTTGCACGTTCTGGCCTCTCTTTGAATAGTGTCACAGGCGTCATGAACATACTATTGCTGGATCTGCCAATCAGGAAATAGTTCAGCATACACAACGCCTTTCAGATGCCCACAGAGGTAAAAATATAGTAGATTTAAGTCCGATGATCTAGCAGGGCCTCCACATCCTGTTCAATGTCTGGGGAACAAGTCGAGGTGTCGGCGAACTGTAATGTCGAAGTGGGGTGGTGTTCCATTATACAGAAATCACATAACTTGTCATATTGCCAAAGGCAGATTCTAAAGCAGCCCAGGCAGAGTATTCTGCAGGAAGCCCAGGTATGTTCCTCTGTCGAGGCGTTGTGGAATAATAACCAGTCAAGCATGTGGTCGCCAGGAATCCCTGTCCACACACTGATGCTGAATCAATGCTGCTGGGATGCCTCAACGATTCCCCAAGGATTGTTTGTAGCCTACAAATGATTATTATGCAGACTGATGATGCCAGTTCTGGTAAATGTTACTTCGTTGGTAAACAGGATCGATGACAGAAATCCCATAATTGTGGCGGCCTAGTCGACAAAATCCTTCCCGTAGAGTGAAATCCGGTGCTGATAATCTTTGCACTTGTTGCAGGTGATAGGGATAGGAGTGGTTGTCATGCAGGATACACATAGTCGTACTTTGTGGCGTGAGTGCACTTGTTTTGGTATAGCCGTGCTGCCTCTCAACCGTTTCCATCTGCTTATTCCAGACATGAATACCGAATCACTCTGCTGCTTACAGTTCGTTGCATCAATCATACAGCCTGCAACACACAAGGAACACATGGCTCGTGGTCAGAACAACTGTCATTCGTCAGCGCCATCTACCGTGGCATTTCCTGTCAGGAATCCGTCCCTGCAGTTTGTCGGTTTTATAACTGTTCACCCTGTGTATGAACTACTTGTAAATCTCGAATCTGGCTCATTTGTGTCTCAGAGCGTTATTTACTAGCAGATGTATATCCAGTATTAGCTAAGGTATCCCTGACTTTTTACTGCTGACCGAAGTTGTAAAAATGTCCGGGGTTTCAGAATTTCATGGCTGACGAGGACTTTCTTTCTTTAAATTTTAAATCTTTATGTTCCACATTGCCTTTTCAAACATTTACTTGTGGGAATGCCGCTCTCGACCGACATTGGAGCAAGCGCCGACATCGATGGGAAAACATTGTTACCGGTTGCGCCACAACATTAAGTCATTTGGCAACACAACAGGAGCAATGTGTTAACGTTGTTCTTGCGTGTGAAGTAAACGTTATATACAACAGACATTTGAGGCTTCTGAGGGAGTGTTGAATTTTCAAGTGGAGAACGTCTTCACAGTTCGGATTGCCCAGTTTTTCTCTCCACAATCGAAACGGTTCCAGTCTCAGGCTACAATAACATGAAATAAATTCTAAGTGGGGATTTTAGCGCCACATTCTTGAAATGTAATGTTGAGAGATGTTCTTAAACCCTGCATTCTGATACGGAAAATACACTATCTAACTAGAGCAGATATAAGTCATAGATAACATATTTATACGTTATTCTCCAGTTGACAGGCACACTAAAGAATGTTAATACTAATCTAGCACAGGGTTTCCCAAGCAGTGCTCCGGTAAACACTGTGTTCTGTAGGAACTGAATAAGTGCTCCACAAAACGCTATTAATAACATAGGGTATTTTCCGGTATTTTAATGATACTAAATATTTTTTAAAATTTTTGTGATTTCTGACTTATTAGTTATGTTCTAAAATTGAAGTAATCACTGAATGAAACAAATTTTCTTCATTTTTTAAAATTTTACTAACCTTTCAGATAAACAATTGATCCCATCAAAGTTTTAACATTCTCAAAGTGTTTCCTCAGAGTAAAAGTTTGGGACTGCCAGTATAGCATATAACTGTTATGTCTGTCTTATTAGCTATGTTGTAAAACTGAAGTAATCACTGCACAAAACAATTTTTTCTCATTTTTTAAAATTTTACCAATTTTCAAAAGGTTCCATCAGAGTACCAAGATTCGAAAACTGTTTCGTCAGAGGAAAAGTTTGAGACTACCGGTTTAGTGTATCACGATACTCGAGATTTAACACTAAAAGAAATCAGTGCGGATCCATGTAAAAAAGAGGAAATGCTGTACATACATTGTTGAAAGCAGTTTCCACTGCCACTGAAACTGAAACATGAAAACTCGTTCACTTAGCTTAATTTCTCTCTATTATCTCCTTTGGTAGCATACTTTAGAGGAATTCTGCTCATTTACAACTAATATTGTTCGTGCACAAAACGGATATTAGAATGATCAGTTTTGGATAATTGATTCAAGAGAAAGGCTTTCAGAAGCTGAGCAAGTCAATAACGCGTTGGTCCACCTCTGAACCCTTATGCAAGCTTGGCATTGCTTGACAGACTTGTTGGCTGTCCTCCTGAGGGATATCATGCCAAGTTCTCTCCGACTGACATGTTATGTAGTCAAAATCCAGAGCTGGTTCTCCTGCCCATAATGCTTCGAACGTTCTCATCAGGGGAAAGATTTGACGACCTTGCTAGTCAAGGTAGGCTCTGGTAGACTATGGTTAGAAAATTAATCGTAGTTTTCTTGTTTTTGCATAGGTCTTGTGAATATCGTTGTGTAGGGCAGCTTCCAAGTGTAAATTTTCCGTGTAGAGACATTTATCTCTGTTTAAAAGCTTGCGGTCTCAGAGTTCAGTGAGAAATCTGCACACCAACTTTTAGTGTTACTTTATTCTCCTTTGGTATATTTTCAAACCCAATAGTGCCATTTGAGGCCCCATATCTATTTTATACACAGTACGATATGGCTATGAACTGTGCTTGTTGTGATCGGACACAAGGAGAGTTGGCTGCTGTCCGTAAACAGCTGGAAGCTGCGTTGGCTACCGTCGAAAGCTTCTAGCTAATGCTCGAAGTTGCGGTGACGTCGGGGCGCCAGTGACGAGACCTGCGACACCTTTGGTGTCACTGGAATCCCCTGGTGGCCCGGACGTCACGCAACATCTGACCGGTCAGTGCGTGGCACACAGTGGTGGGTTCGCGTGTCACTGGGCGGAAGGCGACAGAGGGAGCAGGCCGTGCGGCTGGCTCCCTACGTATTAGCAACAGGTACGAAGTGCTTCCCAGTGTTGATGATAACTCTGAGCCAGCACTGGATGCCCCTCCTGTTGAGCCGGCGGTCGATTTTCCTGCCCAGTCCGGACAAGAACAGAGGGTGGGTATGCTAGTCATTGGGGGCTCCAATGTTAGGCGGGTGGTGGAGCCCCTCAGGGAGACAGCAGGCAAGGCGAGAAAGAATTACAGTGTGCATTCGGTATGTTTGCCGGGACGTCTCATCCGTGATGTGGAGCAGGCCCTGCCGGCGGCTATCGAGCGCACTGGGTGCAACCGGCTCCATTTAGCGGCACATGTCGACATGAATGACGCCTGCGGCTTGGGTTCTGAGGCCATCCTCGGCTCCTTTCGGCAGCTGGCTGATTTGGTGAAGGCAACTAGCAACGCAGCTGGGGTGCAGGCTCAGCTGTCTGTTTGTAGCCTCGTACCCAGGGTTGATCGCGCTCCTCTGGTTTGGAGCACAGTGGAAGGTCGAAACCAGAGGCTCAGACGGCTGTGCGACGGTATCGGATGCGAATTTCTCGGTCTCCACTATAGGGTGCAGAATTGTAGGGTTCTCCTTAATAGGTGAGGCGTACACTACATGCAGAAAGCGGCTACTAGGGTAGCGGAGTACCTGTGGCGTGCACATGGGTTTTTTTTTAGGTTAGAGGACCCTCCCTCGGGGGGCAAACACGATTTGCCTGTTAAATGAGCCACAGCGACCTCAGAGAATCTTGGTCCTCGCAGATCAGAGGTAGAAAAGATTAATATGATTTTAGTAAACTGCAGGAGCATCCAAAGCTGAGAGCAGTTCGGAAGGGGTCATTGCTTTTGCTAAGAAACTGAAAGATAGTGACCGGTATTTTGATATGAATTAGGGATTGAGCTATAGGATTATACATTTTTTTGCCGTTTTCTCTGCTGTTCTCAACACGTGCAATGCAGACATCACACTGCAAGAACGAAGTTCAAATGGTTCAAATGGCTCTGAGCACTATGGGACTCAACTGCTGTGGTCATCAGTCCCCTAGAACTTAGAACTACTTAAACCTAACTAACCTAAGGACATCACACACATCCACGCCCGAGGCAGGATTCGAACCTGCGACCATAGCAGTCGCGCGGTTCCGGACTGAGCGCCTAGAACCGCTGCAAGAACGAAGTCTTCAAGTGGCTTCACAATAATTACTGCTTGTACAAACTACCCAGAAGTTGATATACGAAGTAATAAATGTATGTGGAATGCATGTGTCGTTCTAGCAGTGCACCTGATTAGAGTAGGGCTAAACGGAGCTGTAAAGTTCTGTGCGTTTATGGACTTGTCATTACCGATATTTCAATCGTTCTATGATAAGCTAGTGGATATAGTTTGAATCGCAGCGGCAAGAGCATGACAGGTCAGTCCTGGGATAGTTGATTAATGGTAAGAGATTTCTAAAAGCGGAATTTTTCCATTTGTTCATGTCTATAACATATTTCAAAACTCGAGACGCATTTTTCTCGGAGCATGATTTTTGGAAACGGTCCGCGGCGTAAGTCCCACATTTTTCAGTCTTTCTATCAGATGATTTAACCAAAACTTAAAAGATACCTTTTCAAAGTAAACCACATAGGGAATTTTCGATTATTTAATTGAAACAATATTTGTTAACAAATGATTGTCCCTTTTTTGGTGAAAATTGTATGACTTTATCTAAAACTCGCTTGTTTTGCAAAAATCCGTATTTGTAAAATCCTATATGTGGTTGACTAGCTACACTCCGCAGATTAAATAGTTTTTTTTTTCTTTTTTCCAGATTCAAATTGGCACCACTAATAGTGCGTGCCGCAGATCGACTCATATTCAGGATGTCTCGGGAGAATTGCTGCAGTGTCGCCATTTTGTAATATTTTCGGAAAAAATTGTTTTGCAATTATTATTTCATATGGTTCAAATGGCTCTGAGCACTATGGGACTTAACTTCTGAGGTCATCAGTCCCGTAGAACTTAGAACTACTTAGACCTAACTAACCTAAGGACACCACACACATCCATGCCCGAGGCAGGATTCGAACCTGCGACCGTAGCGTTCAATTATTATTTCTCCATCACCTTTCCTTGCACAAAAAAGTCAAGAAAATGCTTTTTTAGGCCGTTAAAGTGGTGTTAACTCTCATCAATATTGGGGCAAAGTGATAAAGCTGGGTGCACCAAATTGACGCCGAAAACAAGAAAGCCTCAATGAAGTACCGCCACGAACGATTATCTACACCAAAAAAGTTCAAGACCATACCATCAGCAGGTAAAGTCATGCTCAAACCGTTCTGGGATGATCAAGGTGTGATGCAACTGGAGTTCATGCCTAAAGGCACAGCCATAAATTCTACAAAATACTTCTAGACACCCAGAAAACTGAAAGAACGAATTCAAAGAGTTTGTCTACACATGAAGCTCCCTCTCCTTCAGTATGACAACGCCAGACGACAGACGGGCGCTGCGACGTCTGCAGCAATCTGATGCCTCGGGTTCGCTGTTATCGATGATCCTCCATACAGTTACGACTAGGCCCCATCCGATTTTCGCCTGTTTACAGAACTTAATGAACACCTTCGAGGACTTCGCTTTGACACAGATGGAGCGATGCAAGCAGAGGTGAGGTTGTGACTCTGACAACAAAGTCACACGTTCTACAGCGACTATCAACAAACCAGTCTCTCGTTGGAAGAAATGTGTTCGTTGCCAGGGTGACTATGTTGGGAAATAAATATGTAGACATGACTAATAAATATGTAGAATTTAATAACATTTGTTCTGTTTTAAAAGCGTTAACAGCTTGCACATTAAAAATCGGAGGCATTACTTTTCGGTGCTCCCTCGTACGTTTCTTAAGGCTTTCCCGACGTTTTAATACGATTCTCGGGCTAAGCGCCAGATTTCATTATTTGTCTCCACAATATTTCGCCGTGAAAAGTGTCCAACTTCGCCAGGGGGCGTAGCAATTCTTTTTAATGTTTCACGTGTAAACAATGGATTCGCACTGTCACAGAATAACCCATCACCACTCCGAGTCGCCAACCTCCTGTGCAAGCGTCGTCTGCAATCCTACTTCACCCTTCCAGGAGTCAGTCTTTTTATTTTATTTTTACTTTCTAAAGTAGCCTATGGTCTTCCTCAGGCTTCAAGCTATCTCCACGCCCAATTTCATCAAAATCGGTTCAGCTATTTAGTCGTTAAAACGTACGATATTTACTTCCGAATTTTTAATATCAGTACAGATTTTTGATAACTGTCCTCTGTGTTTTCTGAATGGGGGCGCGTCGCAGCAGCAGGCTAACTGGGTGGCTGCCTCAGTTCGCGGCTGTTAAAAGCAAAGTTTACGGTGTAGTGGCCGGTCGGTTGCGTGGCCATCTCCTCGGCAGCGACCTTTGCGAAAGGCCGCCCGATGACCCACCTACAGGTCTCTCACCCGAGCGCACTGCCATCCAGACGACAAGGGCAAAACCGAAAACAAGGCAAAAGTGATGGAGATTTTTTACTAACCAATGCGGATCACTTTTAATGCACATGTAGTTGGAGTATCTTTCTCTGCAGAGGTTATTTTCGTATGCTGCAGGTTGATAATGGATTCAAAGCGGAAACAATGTTTTTTCATCGAGTTCTTGGCGAATAATGAGTACAAGCTTTTCAGTATCCACAGGAGGCTACATAGCCTACATGATCACATCACTGATAAGATCACTGATCAGAGTGGAGGAACTTTACAGGAGGGGAAAAATCAGCATTAAGGACAGACAACATAATGGGAAACCAGCAAATGCTTCACTACTAATAAGAAACGTCAAAGACTGAGCGAGTAGATTCGTGCGGACAGTCCATCCGCTTGCTGCAGCAGCGCCATTCAGAAGACTCCTGAAAGCTCAGGGTATGGGAAAGTGTATAAACAGAGAAAGACAATTGTGAGCTTGTGGTCTGCTTGAAACGTTTGATGTCATTGAGGGCAGTTTTGAGATCTGATGACAGATAAAGAACCGTGGACTTATTAGTCTGTGGGATGGCGTCACACCACTTCTCTAACGACTAAGATTGTTTAGCAGCCGGGGAATTGCACAGTCAGGGTGACTGTTTCGTAGGATGCCGCGCCACCAAGAGAGACACCTCAGAAACTTAGAGAACGATGATGATGATGATGTTTGGTTTGTTGGGCGTTCAACTGCGCGGTCACCAGCGTCTGTAGAAAGCCCCAATTTTTACAGAGTCCAATCGAGCCACAGTCACGAATGATGATGATTAGGAAATGATGAGGACAACAGAAAGACCCAGTCCCCGGGCAGAGAAAATACCCAACCGGGCTGGGAATCGAACCCGGGACCCCGTGATCCAGAGAGAGGGAAAAAAAAGAACAGCTTAGAGAAGCCATTACGAGAAAAAGACTTCACAAGGTTCCATATTCATCATAGTAATGAGTGATCGAAAACCTCTCTGGCAACAAATTTGGCGAATGGTAGAAGAGGCAGGCCCAGGTGAATCACATATATTATAAATTCGAAAGTTTGTGAGTGTGATTGTTAGCGTGTGTGTTACTCCTTCACGCTGAAATGGCTGGATGGATTTGTATGAAATTTTGAATAGAGATAGCTTATACCATAAATCGACACGTAGGCTGTCTTACATACGAGGCTAATCCGGAAAGTATTCCGCAGTTCATGGTCTCGCGGTCGCGTTCTTGCTTTTCGATCACGGGGTCCTGGGCTCGATTCCCAGCCGGTCAGGGATTTTCACCTGCCTCGAGATGACTGGGTGTTTGTGTTGTCCTCATCATTTCATCATCATTCATGAAAGTGACGAGATTGGACTGAGCAAAGGTTCGGAATTTGTAGGGGCGCTGATAGCCGCGCAGTTGAGCGCCAAAACAATTTCATCATTCATGAAAGTGACGAGATTGGACTGAGCAAAGGTTCGGAATTTGTAGAGGCGCTGATAGCCGCGCAGTTGAGCGCCAAACAAAACCAAACATCATCATCGAAATTTGGAAAGTAATGTTACAATTTTTTTTGAAGTACAAAAACTTGACTAATGACCTCAGCAGTTGAGTCCCATAGTGCTCAGAGTCAAGTACAAAAACTTAAATTATTTTAATAAAATTTACATGCATTTTCATATAGGTCTTGTATTATTTTTCCAGATAACCACCACTTACTTCAATATAATTTGTCATCCGTGGAACGGGTGTCATCGATGTCCCCCACAGCCTTTTTCAGCCAGTTCTTCACTTCGATTTTGACCTCGTCGTCGCCAGAAAACTGTTTCCCACGAAAGCGTTCCTTCAATATAGTGAGACCGGGGCTGTGAGAGGCGTGGCTTAAAAGATCCCAACCAAACGAAGTCAACAACGCTTGTGTTGCATGAGTGGTGTGCAGACGCGCGTTGTCGTGAAAGAGACAGACTCCCGTTGTCAGCATCCCGCAACATTTGTTTTGTATGGCTGTGCAAATTTTCTTCACAGTCTCACAATATCTTGCAGCGTTTATTGTTTCACCTCTTTCCAAAAAATCAACGAGCAGAACCCTTTCCTGTCCCAAAACACACACACCATGATTTTCCTCGCTGTTTCCTGAGTTTTGAATTTTTTGGCGGAAGGAGAATGAGTATGTCGTCACTGCATTAATTGCCTTTCTCTCTCTGGAATACGGTGATAAGCCCAAGTTTCATCTGCTGCCACTATAGAGTTGAGAAAAGCCTCGCCCCTCAAACTCAAAACGGTACAGGCACTGACTCAGGCACTGACTCAGTTTACTTTCTGTGCTTCGGTAAGCATGTTGGGCACCCATCTCGCCATCCGCCCTGGATATTCCATGTTAAGGCTACACGCCATGCGACCTTAGTTTCCGGATAACTTCGATCAAAGGGATGGAGTTGGAAAAGAAGTGTAGCCCACGACGAGCGAATACCCATACGTTATTCGTCATGTATTTGAGAATTAGAGTACTTAGTGACTTACAATGAACTTGAAAGGTAACGCTGTTTGGACTATACAAAAATGATTGAGAAGGTATGCAAAATTTAGTTTACTAACAAAATTTATTTCCCAAATCAAAGACAGACACACTACTGGCCATTAAAATTGCTACACCACGGAGATGACGTGCTACAGACGCGAAATTTAACCGACAGGAAGAAGATGCTGTGATATGCAAATGATTAGCTTTTCAGAGCATTCACACAAGGTTGGCGCCGGTGGCGACACTAACAACGTGCTGACATGAGGAGAGTTTCCAACCGATTTCTCATACACAAACAGCAGTTGACCGGCGTTGCCTGGTGAAACGTTGTTGTGATGCCTCATGTAAGAAGGAGAAATGCGTACCATCACGTTTCCGACTTTGATAACGGTCGGATTGTAGCCTATCGAGATTGCGGTTTATCGTATCGCGACATTGCTGCTCGTGTTGGTCGACATCCCACGACTGTTAGCAGAATATGGAATCTGTGGGTTCAGAAGGGTAATACGGTACGCCGTACTGGATCCCAACGGCCTAGTATCACTAGCAGTCGAGATGACAGGCACCTTATCCGCATGGCTATAACGGATCGTGCAGCCACGTCTCGATCCCTAAGTCAACAGATGGGGACGTTTGCAAGACAACAACCATTTGCACGAACAGTTCGACGACGTTTGCAGCAGCATGGACTATCAGCTCGGAGACCATGGCTGCGGTTACCATTGACGCTGCATCACAGACAGGAATGCCTGCGATGTTGTACTCGACGACGAACCTGGGTGCACGAATGGCAAAACGTCGTTTTTTTTTTTTGGATGAATCCAAGTTCTGTTTATAACATCATGATGGTCGCATCCGTGTTTGGCGGCATCGCGGTGAACGCGCATTGGAAGTGTGTATTCGTCACCGCCATACTGGCGTATCACCCGGCGTGATGGTATGGGGTGCCATTGGTTACACGTCTCGGTCACCTCTTGTTCGCATTGACGGCACTTTGAACAGTGGACGTTACATTTCAGATGTGTTACGACCCGTGGCTCTACCCTTCATTCGATCCCTGCGAAACCCCACATTTCAGCAGTAAAATGCACGACCGCATGTTGCAGGTCCTGTACGGGCCTTTCTGGATGCAGAAAATGTTCGACTGCTGCCCTGGCCAACACATTCTCCAGATCTCTCACCAATTAAAAACGTCTGGTCAATGGTGGCCGAGCAACTGGCTCGTCACAATACGCCAGTCACTGCTCTTGACGAACTGTGGTATCGTGTTGAAGCTGCATGGGCAGCTGTACCTGTACACGTCGTCCAAGCTCTGTTTGACTCAATGCCCAGGCGTATCAAGGCCGTTATTATGACCAGAGGTGGTTGTTCTGGGTACTGATTTCTCAGGATCAATGCACCCAAACTGCGTGAAAATGTAATCACATGTCAGTTCTAGTATAATATATTTGTCCAATGAATACCCGTTTATCATCTGCATTTCTTCTTGGTGTAGCAATTTTAATGGCCAGTAGTGTACTAAACAAGTTTTTATTGTATAACGTAAACAGCTAACAGTTGGTTTAAAACTGCAGTGGACAAGGATCCTGGGTGGCAGATGTGAGTCAAGTATTGTGGCCCTAAAATGTGAATCACGAAATCTGAATTGATCAGACGCCGGAGTTTCTTATACAACCGAGGCGGTCGATGGACGTGGCTCTCAGGCCTATTTGCATTATCGGCGAACATGAAAACTTGTGAATTTTTATTAAGCTTGGCTCTGCCCACAATGCCTAGTTTACGACTCTACTGTTTAGACGTGTCCCTTCAGTCCATCACCCCAGACCAGCCTTCGGCTGGCGCCAATGCAGATATAGCGGCACTGTTCTGCTGTAGACCTGTCTCGAGAAGGGGCTCTGTCTGCCCTGTACACCTGTGGGCCTGTCTGACAAGATTTACTGAGGGATGGGCTCCCCGCCAATTGCTTCCAACTCCCAAAATTCCCTTTCTGTGAACTAAGAACCATATAAATACGCCATGCTTTTAGCGCGCTACCTGGCCCCATCAGTGTCTGGTCAGGCCGTTAACTTTCTAGAGCAGGAGTTCCCAACAAAGTTTTCTCGAGGACCCCCTCATCGAGCATGTATGGTACCTTGTCATATCACAGTATCAAGTACCTAAAAAAGGTAAATTAAGAGTCTTTTTATACGTTATTCATTATCAAAGAAATATTGAGCGGCCAAAACAAAGTATCTGTTATCATACGAAATATATTTAATATATTTTTTATTCTAATAGCATCTCGCGGGTCCGCGGGCCACCTGTTGGGAACCACTGGTGTAGAGCCTCACTCAATGTTCGTCAGGTTGTAATAAAATCTTTTATAAATGTCCATATAGGAAAAATGGGTGAGAGATTAACTTGTCCTCTCGCAAACTTTACATAATACCAAACCTTTGCAAAACGTTTTCTCTCTTACAACTCCAACAAAATAATAAAAAGCACAAAGTTCATGCAATAAAACTGCCACATGAAACGTGACGTTGTAAACTGTTAACTGTATTCGTGACAGATTTAGCAGAATGTCTTCATATGTATCTCTGAATGTATCAGCAAAATTATATCACTGTATGACATAGTTCAGGAGGTATGACGTCATAGAGGCATGAAAAACTGTTGCATGATGTATGATTTTTAAATTTATTTTTTCTTTGCTACTAACTATATTTGCAACATATTTTGCAGATGAAATATGTTGCTGAATGTACCTCTAAAAATATATCACTGTACGACATATAGTTTAGGAGATTGACATCAAATAAAACAATGTGTGAAGAACTACCACATCATGCATTATGTTTTATATTATTACTTCTTTACTACTAACTCTACTCACAACACATTCCGCGGACGGTAGCCATATATACCAGCGAATGTGCCGCAAAATTATATTATTGTACGACACATAGTTCGAGAGATACGTCATGAACTTTGAGCTGCGTGAAAATTAAATTACAGAGGAAATTCGCTAGATATACAGGTGAATATGTGTACAAATGCGTGCGAAATACGTTAAATACGTGTGAAATATATCTGACACGTGAATATGTGGGCAAAGAGGCTATAAAAAACTCATCCTAAACCCCTGTAACGATTTCAACTTCATTTCGAGGACATATTAATTACAAGCTGGAAAGAAATACTGTGGAGTTTGGAACCATTAGCTTCCCATTTAGATTGGGATGATAACGTGGTATTCGAAGGATGGAAGAAATGAACAGAGAAGGGGAGGGGGAAGAGGTGGATGGACAGAGGGGAAAGATGAAACGGACAGAGAAAAGGGAGAGGAGGAGGTGGACAAAGAGAGGGGAGAGGAAGAGATGGACAGAGAAAAGGAGATGGGGGAAACTGACTAACAGAAGACTGAAATAAAAATATAAACGAAATTTTTTATAGAAATAACTGTTTAACCACGGTAACACTGCCGAGAGCAGCTAGGGTATCGTAAATTTCTATCTACTTTGAATCTACGAGGTGTAGCTATGAAACCTTGAAAACATCATGCTGCGTCAATGAAACTACAACCACAGTTGTTGGAGTCTGCATCTTAGCTGTCCACTAAACACTCCACCTCGAAATCCAACGCGCCATCATTGTGGAAACGCCTTCCTCGCCATGTTTTCTGGTTCAGTGATACTATAAATGCATCAGTTCTGATGGTGTCTTCTGTTGAGTGGTAAATTTATGCAGGGGAAAGGTCGCTCCAACTACATGTACCAGTTGAACGATCTACATGTTAATATAGAAATTGTGCTCACTTTTGCACAACTCTCAGTAGGGATCTGAAACGCAACATTCAATCTTAAATGACTTTAGACGCCTATTCCTAGAAATTTGATGATTAAGACTTTCCTATGGTTATAGTTATTAATTTAAGAAGCTATGTACTTTAATTTTTGAAAGATTACCTGTTTAACATAATAACCACTAGTCAAGACATTCAAACTACCCATTACACTTGGCATATCAATTCAATTCATTTCACAAGGAAAAGATTGTGTAACTAATGATTAAATCTATTGTTGGACTTATGTATGTTGAAATCTATGTGTCACTGTGACTGTTTAGACGAGTAAATAGTTATGTCATCCTATCTTTTGAATCCCTTCCCAATTTAAAAAAAAATCTGGGGAGGCTAGACAGTAACTAGTCAAGGCAAGTCATGGCAGCGAGTCTTGTCTCCATTTGATCACTTGCTGTTTCGAATCTGCTCTGCTCATCAGTCTCATTATGGCTTCTGGCGGCATCTCTCATTCATTTAGGTGCTGTCGCCGCAACTGCTTCCCACTCGCCATACCTGGGAGTATTGGGGCAAGGGCGTTACTGCCCCACTTTCCATTGTTGCAAGATGTATCAAAGATGGCGGTGATGAGGTCATCCAAGATGGCGTCTAGTAGACTTGGCATGACATCATCCAAGATGGCGGCTGTGACATCATTCAAGATGGCGGATTTTCGTGGGAAGTTTGAATTTTGGCGGGAAGATAGGCCAATTGGACTGCCTCCACTAACCTAACCCCCCTCCCCCAGGAAAATGGCTGGAAGTTCAAATTCCAACAGGATAATACATCACACCATGGTTATCTCTACTAAGCAAAGAAAATCGTGGGAAGATAGGTCACTTGGGCTACCTACACTAACCTAAGTCACCCTACTGCCACTTCTTTGTATGAACTGGAGCCAAGTTTGAATTTTAGCAGTAAACAAGGATCACTTGTGGTTTCGCTACTAAGCTAAGAAAATGGCGCTAAAGAAAGGACACTTGTACTAACCTAAGTCATCTGGCCACCACCTCTTCCTAGGGATTGGTGCGTAAAGGACTCAGCCTGCACTGGGCTTTTGGAGAGAGGAAGGAGTATACTTTCTTTATTTTGGAGCAATTTATTTAGGGGTGGAGTATATTTATCACAGTGATACAGAACACACACTCTGACATGCCCCACATTATACAAACCTGCAAACTACTATTAAATAACTCATGTATAATGCTCTATACACATGCCTGCTAATCATAAACCGTCAAAATAACACACTGCACAGCCTACAGACATGCAAACCACTAGTAAACAATGCAATACATTTACGTCCAGAAGGCCAAACAACTCATAAATGTCAAAATAATAATTCATCTAAAAGACTCTGCAAATATGCTTGCTAATCGTCAACTCTCGAAATCATGAACCAGTCTTTATTTATTCAATTAGAGGCAGCACCACCACCCAGTGGGCTCACCACAAGGTCCACACTCCAATTGACACAGTACACAGTACAGGCACCAGAGGGCGCTGTCGTCCAAGATGCTGGCCATGACATCATGTGATGACGCAAGTACAGTTATCCACGATGGATTCAATCAGTGTGTTCACCACAAGGTCTGGACCTAGTACTCAGTACCACCACCAGAGAGCACTTTCGTCTGTTTCGTGATGTAACCCAAGATGGTGGTGGTGGTGGGGGGGGGGGATGGTGGGAAAACGACTCTGGACACAAGTCTTTATTTTTAGGCAGTCTCTCCACCACAAGATTTAAGAGTCCAACTGACCTAGTACACAGTACTGCCACCAGATGGTGCTGTCATCCCACCTGTGACGTAATCCGAGATGGTCGCCTGTAAGGGGAAAATGGCACAAAAATGACTCAGCCTGCACTGGGCTGCTGGGGAGAGTAAGGAAGAAGTGTACTCTATTTTGGAACATTTTATTTAGGGATGGAGTATATTTATCACACTGGTACAAAACACATGCAGCGGTCACGCCACACATCCCACAGACCTGTAAATTACTCCTAAATAACGCTCAGCAGACATGCAAACAACTCCTTAATTATCGAAATAATTTTAGTACACACTTGCAAACTCCTCCTAAATAATGCAGCACAGTGATGTGTAGACACGCTCAGTACTCGTAAACTGTCCTAATAACGCTTAACACAGACTATAGACCTGCTTGCAAAATAATGCAATCAATGCGCGCAAGCACCCTCCACCACCCCGTGTCCAGTAGAGCGCACAGGAGGTAGTGGCAGCCCCCGTGAAGTGATGCAGTCATCAGCTGTCAAACCACACACAGGTCCCTGCTTGGGTCCTGCAAGCATGAGGCGGCGACATCCCATTCATACTTAGTACCTGAGATATTCCTATCTAAATGCGTGCTCACCCAGACACTGCAGCCAACGTGGACAGGTGGAAGTGCAGACACCTGGAGGGGGCGCGCACAGCCATGAGCTGCCGCTGAACACATGTGAAAGTTGACTCTATTTCCGAGTATACAGTCATGCCCATACTGACGTCACAGAATTCCAAGGCCCGATCACGCCAGTCTCATATGCAGACATCGCCGAGCAGCACTTGTCTTTATTGTTGATCACAGAATAGCACATGCTGCTTTCACTCTAACGGAACATACGAGCTGCGTCGCTGACGCCTCACTACAGAACGCCCGCATGGCGACTCGCCATCTGTAAGGTTCTCAATGTTATTCTTACCTCACATGGATTTGTAAAAAATAACAGCCAATGCGACCTCTCAGGAATTGTATAGTGTCCCAGAAACAGTTAACACTCGCTTTCTTGATGTCTCAGCTTGTCTGCACGAAAATTCTTACCCTAACAGAACCTGTTTATGAAAATAACACTCAGTAACCCAGTCCATCACGTATTACCCTTCCCGCTCTCAACATACACAAATGTTCCCTCCGCTATGTACAGGCTCCTATATCCCAGCACAAAAGATGTGAATGAATCGAGCATTATGTTTGGCTCTTACCGAATTTACCCATCGAATTACTGATACCGCCGATATCGAAGCATTGTCCGCCTTTTTTCCTTCTGCAGACGAGATTTTACACAGATCGCCATATTGCGCTGACAATTAAATCTTACAAACTAGCATACATATCGTCAAATACGGAAAGACTCTTAAGACAGGACACACAGTCACCCTCTCCAGTCAGGCCATAACATAAACCATAGTAAGTTTACAATGGAATATATCCACATTTTACACAATGTTAGCCAGAGTAACTTTAAAATACAATATATACACATTTTACACAAACAGTGCTGTTATCTTTTATATCTGTACAGCATCCAAAAAAATTATGGTATGCCTGCACTCATACCAGTTATATGTCACGATCTTCCCCAGTCCTAAGGAAGCACCATTTGCACCGACAACTAAACCTCCCAAAGTGCCACACATATCGACAAATACGGAAAGACTCTTACTCATTTACACTGCTCTCCCACCGAGGACAGGAGCTTGAATATTAGTCCACGAAACCGATCTCCAACACAGCAATATATCACTGCGTACCATGTCGATGTAGTAAACATACAATTCATATCCTCTGCCATACAAAATCATCCCTTTTACATCAGAGCACCCTCAGCCGACTCAAGTCGCTCTCAGAACTGTTCTGCAAATTCGAGATTCTTTCTCCGTTGCCACAAACACGTTGCTGTTTCTGATCCAAACCTGATCGCTTTTCTACAGACATCTACAGACTCGGGGATTACAAGAACACATATATTTTCGCCATAATATTATACCATTTTCACGGTACTTCTCGATATCAAGAACTAGGCAGCACCATACCGAGCGCTAGTGCAACACCAAGATATAAACTGGAAATTATTTCTCTACAAACCCCAAACTTTAGCGATATGCAGTGCGCTGTAAACCACTGAGTAACTAGAAACAAAAATGAGGAGAGTGATATTTCCACTCTCGAATACCGATGTCGGTGATGTAACAGATTCCAAATCATCCCTATAATTTAAAAGCCTACTAAGGTCTTTCCCATGTCTAGAGAACAGGCAATCATGTCTTCCACATGCTAGATGCACACACCACAATAGATCTTCTCTCAACTAAATAAAGGCGCGAAATATGCAGAAGCAGTCAACCAAACATTTTACATGGGAGGGAATAACAGTCCAGTGCAAATG
The DNA here is from genome assembly GCF_023898315.1 of Schistocerca nitens. Lineage (NCBI taxonomy): Eukaryota > Metazoa > Arthropoda > Insecta > Orthoptera > Acrididae > Schistocerca > Schistocerca nitens. The sequence continues at coordinate 713,982,727 of NC_064615.1, forward strand.
CACCTCCATACACAATCTTCTCAAATTTCCACTTGATCACCAAAGCCATCCAACACATACTAAGTATTAGTTCGCTATTCGGTCGTCTAGAGATAATAAAGTTAACTCAGATACATTCCTACACTCCAACAGGCCTATGCATTCAGACGGCTGCTGCCGTTAATGGGTAACATGAATCATTCCCACCACAGGCCATGCATACACGGAATTATTCCAGAAAACCGGTCACATCTATATTTTATCAATATACTTACAATTAAATGTTATGATCACGGTCTCAATTGAACGCCATATGACAGTGAGCGAGTATCAGAAACACACCCTCTTGACGGCTGTGGCTCTGAAAATAGAAATATCTGTACCATCCTTACGACTGGACATAGTCATTTCCTTTACACAAACACGAACATTATAAACATGATGCTCAAATGCGAACATACACGCACCCACCACTACTACTAAGTATAATACTTCTTCAATAACTGATTGCCTACGATACAAAATAATACTGAATGAAAATCAACGATGGATGGGCATGTCTCGTAGGTTTTTCTTGCATGTGCTACCACTGTGTCTTAGAAAGAGAGACGTAATCGGCCAGATGTTAAAGAAAAAACCCGATCTCAACAACTACTGCATGTTTCTGTCACAAGTGATCTTGGTTCTACAGGTGCACACAATAGGAGGCAGATTTCAGGTTGTCTAACAGATCAAAACGAAAATTTCTGTTCCAACACAGTGCGGCTGGTCCCTGCGGAGGTTCGAGTCCTCCCCCGGGCATGGGTGTGTGTGTTTGTCCTTAGCATAATTTAGGTTAAGTAGTGTGTAAGCTTAGGGACTGATGACCTCAGCAGTTAAGTTCTATAAGATTTCACACACATTTAAACATTTTTTTTTGTTCCAACACTGAAAATGTTGAGTGTTTATGGAAAAAGTTCAAGGCAATCGTAAAATGCGTTTTAGACAGGTACGTGCCGAGTAAAACTGTGAGGGACGGGAAAAACCCACCGTGGTTCAACGACAAAGTTAGGAAACTACTGCAAAAGCAAAGAGAGCTTCACTACAAATTTAAATGCAGCCAAAACCTCTGAGACAAATAAAAGGTAAACGATGTCAAAGTTAGCGAAAGGAGGGCTATGCGTGAAGCGTTCAGTGAATTCGAAAGTAAAATACTATGAACCGACTTGACAGAAAATCCTAGGAAGTTCTGGTCTTACGTTAAATCAGTAAGTGGATCGAAACAGCATATCCAGACACTCTGGGATGATAATGGCATTGAAACAGAGAATGACACGCGTACAGCTGAAATATTAAACACCTTTCTCCAAAGATGTTTCACAGTGGAAGACCGCACTGCAGTTCCTTCTCTAAATCTTCGCACGAAAGAAAAAATGGCTTGCATCGAAATAAGTGTCCGAGGAATAGAAAAGCAACTGAAATCACTCAACAGAGGAAAGTCCACTGGATCTGACGGGATACCAATTCGATTCTACACAGAGTTCGCGAAAGAACTTGACCCCCTTCTAACAGCCGTGTACCGCAAGTCTCTAGAGGAACGGAAGGTTCCAAATGATTGTAAAAGAGCGCAGGTAGTTCCAGTTTTCAAGGAGGGTCGTCGAGCAGATGCGCAAAACTATAGGCCTATGTCTCTGACATCGATCTGTTGTAGAATATTAGAATATGTTTTTGATCGCGTATCATGTCATTTCTGGAAACCCAGAATCTACACTGTAGGAATAAACATGGATTCCGGAAACAGCGATTGTGTGAGACCCAACTCGCTTTATTTGTTCATGAGACCCAGAAAATATTAGATACAGGCTCCCAGGTAGATGACATTTTCCTTGACATCCGGAAGGCGTTCAATACAGTTCCTCACTGTCGCCTGACAAACAAAGTAAGAGCCTACGGAATATCAGGCCGGCTGTGTGGCTGGATTGAAGAGTTTTTAGCAAACAGAACACAGCATGTTGTTCTCAATGGAGAGACGTCTACAGACGTTAAAGGAACCTCTGGCGTGCCACAGGGGAGTGTTACGAGACCATTGCTTTTCACAATATATATAAATGACCTAGTAGATAGTATCGGAAGTTCCATGCGGCTTTTCGCGGATGATGTAGTATAGAGAGAAGTTGCAGCATTACAAAATTGCAGCGATATGCAGGAAGATCTGCAGCGGATAGGCACTTGGTGCAGGGAGTGGCAACTGACCCTTAACATAGACAAATGTAATGTATTGCGAATACATATAAAAAAAGGATCCTTTATTGTATGATTATACGACACTGGTAGTAATTACTTCTGTAAAATATCTGGGAATATGAGTATGGAACGATTTGAAGTGGAATGATCATATAAAATTAATTGTTAGTAAGGCGGGTGCAAGGTTGAGATTCAGTGGGAGAGTTCTTAGAAAATGTAGTCCATCAACAAAGGAGGTGGCTTACAAAACACTCGTTCGACCTATACTTGAGTATTGCTCATCAGTGTGGGATCCGTACCAGGTCGGGTTGACAGAGGAGATAGAGAAGATCCAAAGAAAAGCGGCGCGTTTCGTCACAGGGCTATTTGGTATGCGTGATAGCGTTACGGAGATGTTTAGTAAACTTAAGTGGCAGACTCTGCAAGAGAGGCGCTCTGCATCGCGGTGTAGCTTGCTGTCCAGGTTTCGAGAGGGTGCGTTTCTGGATGAGGTATCGAATATATTGCTTCCCCGTACTTATACCTCCCGAGGAGATCACGAATGCAAAATTAGAGATTCGAGCTCCCGAGGCTTTCCGGCAGTCGTTCTTCCGGCAAACCATACGTGACTGGAACAGGAAAGGGAGGTAATGACAGTGGCACGTAAAGTGCCCTCCGCCACACACCGTTGCGTGGCTTGCGGAGTATAAATGTATATGTAGATGTATCCGCGTTAAAAGGTATACCAGCTTTTCAAATCGAGGTACGACATTACCTCTGAATGAGATGGTTTTTTTTCCCTAACAAATACCGTGTCTGTAATGGTAAGAATGTGTATTATCAGCTCACAGTGCAACCTCAGGACAAAATTACCGCATTTTGAAAGTGATTTGGCTAAGGAACTTAGTACGCCCCCAACTAGATAATTCTATAGTATTTGTAGCGCATTCTGTCTCCATACCATATCAGAGGTTATGCGATATATCCACTGAGTCATAGGCGATGACTGATTGAGAAGGAACACAAACAGTAGTAGCAAAAGATGTGCTGATTGAGGTCGTAAGAAGAAAAATGTACACTAGATTCTCAGATGACTAGTGTTATTCTATCTGCTATAAATGATGTCCATGATTTGGAATCAGGTCTTTCCATTCAAGCACATGCCTGCATTGGATCACACCCACGAGTGAATCATATTTCTGGCACTCTCATATCTCGAAACGAGTCACCTTCCTCGAACGTATTTCCTACACTAGTCACCCCCTACGCACTTGTATCTGCTCCCATTTCTACAGCTTTCTGCATGTGATCTTTCCAATTTAAGTCAGAACCGAGCAGAAGTCGGAGAAAGACATATCCACCACCTTCTGCAACCTGTGTAGAAGCAGAACGACCTGAGTTAGTGCAACAAGACCATGTTTTGACCATTCGGCGGAAATGCGCGCAATGTGGTATGTCTCCAACCTAGATACAGATAATACAGATCCGCGTCCGTTCAAATCAATGAGCCCAACATGCTATCATCGTTATTCTCTACCCCTCCCCCCTAACAGAGAAAAAAAATTACGATCTATAAAAGCTCATCCCATATAGAATTCATCCAGGCACCGATGCAGGCGCAATGACGCATAGCTGTTGCGCGGTCCAGTGCGCAGAAAGAGTTTTCACAATACTTCCCAATATAGCGCAGCGTGCAGCCATCCAAGCATTCGTAATGGTATACACTGTCCCTCACCGAATTTACACCCAAACTGCTGCTGCTACTGCTGCTGCATGTATGACACGATCATATTAAATATACAGTCACCACAGAGGCCACTTCAAAGTTTGATCACCTATACTCTAAGCGAATGATTGTATCCCACAGACTGTACTAAGTGGCAAAAGACGTTACCTCTGGTCCTGCATAGTTGTTTCAAAGACTGTTTTCTAACACGCTTTTGTACAATGCCAAACATTTCCTTTTTTGTGCTATGACTTCGAGACCTGTGTCAGGTTCTAAACTGACATTAAGAAGTTATGATCCACAGCCTTTCACAGGAAACTAGACACGGTGTAAATCATTTTCTTATGGCAGATAGCATAACACGCAACACTTCAGCTGATTTTAAATAAAAGACAGTTACAACATAAGCAAACTGGAAGAGTTTTACAGATTTGACATGGGTTTCCAAACTACAGTCCGAAGGTGATTCACGAGCTCTACATTTAAACCCCTTTCTCATACTGATGGAATAGCTGTTGGCTCTGCGTTCCCTTTCGACTGACTCCTCATATTGCACTCATGTACGCAATCACTGTTTCGCTGCTAGCAACCGCCAGAAGTTGTCACCCATAAACAAAACTCATTCCCCAACTCAAACAAGCGTTGTCAGACAATCTTTATGTGGTAACCAACAGCGCACCAATGCACGGATGGGGTGGAAAAGACACCGCTGATGTACTGTAATAATAATCAACACAGTTGATAACGTGAAGAATTTTAGCAATTTTACAGTAACTCCAACAATGGCCAATGATGTGACAGCATGTCTCCCTCAGTTTCAGTATAATAGCTAAACCACCCCTTCTCTACTTTGAGAGTATCATTGCAAATGTAGATAGATGACTGCTCATAACGTCCATTCAGTGTTAATTCTCAAAGACATAAATCATCAAAGTATACCAGACAGCGCTCTACATATTTCTAACACCTCGAGCATAGTGTTTAATTTACGATCTACCTCTCTGCGTTTGAGAGTCAGAGACAATTCTCGCTGTCTTAGGGTAAAATTAGAGAGTGAAAGACTCTCCTCACACTGTCATTGACCAACCTGCCCTGCAGCACTGTTACCGAATTAATCTGCAACCAATCAGAAGAAGACCGCTACACTCCCCATCCAAGTGCACGAGGTTTCTCGAGATGTGACCATGTTGAGGAGCTTAGCACTCCTTATAGATGTATAGTAACAGATTTCGAAGTGCCATGATGTAACATCAGACAGTTAAGAAGAACAAGAAAATATTGATGTTTATATGCAATGGAGCTCCAGACAGATGGAGTTCGACACATTTTTACGTAAATCAACCAAGCTATAAACTCTAAAGTATTGTTCTAGAGTCTAGGATCGGTACCTGGAAGGTATTAGTAAGAGAGAACATAAACACACGTGCTCCTAAGGCTACAATGTTCTTCACTCAAAATGGGCCTACAATGTTAGATCGCATGCGTTTTTGACCTATCAGATCTGTGGAATGTAGTGTAGTTAATATTCCATTGCGAGAAATATATTTCAAGTGCATGACACACAACCTTCTTTCCGGTTTCTCTACGATAAACTATATCGAAAGGTAAAACGAAAAACAAACTACTTCTGTAAAACACTTGCTCTGCATGATACGAGCACAATATACCTTTCCGGATATGTATAGTGTCCCCTGTTCACATCCGATCACAGTTCAGAAATTATACGATGCCTGCATCAGGCCTATACCTGTATAAAATCATCATTAGTAGCGTGGGATGCATCCTACAAGGAAACAGATAAATGCATAGCAGCAGCATCCAACATGTGAAAATTACAAGTCATTTCGTCACTAACTCTGTAAACAGCACATCTGTCGGGCAAATGTATACACGGAGATTGGAGCACCCCACAGGCTCCTATTGCTAACTTAGTTATGACGCTGAAGTCTCGATTTTACACCCAAGATGCAATAGAGGGGATCGCATAAATCAAAGTTTGTTTAGAGGAATGTGTCAAGTTTCATTACACATGAGATGGTAGTCCTCTGATGACTGACAAGTTTACTGTTAACAATTGCAAGTACACAGTGCTTAAAACCACAAACGGAGTATGTGGCTGTATAAAAGTAGAACGTGGGCTATGTCATGTGACTTATGCATCCGGACAGAACAGTGGAAGACAATTGACCTGCAGCAACTTCTCCTTCTCTAGAATGCATCAGTCAACCATTAGATCGTACCTGGTCACAGCTCCATCTCACTCCATCACCCCGTCCACTCTCTGTTATCCTTTAACGCAGATGCAAGTAAGTTCAGAGATGAATGATTCTGTGTCCTCCTGAAAACCATCAAATACAGTAGTCAACTCACGTTTATCACTGGTACCTCAATAGACATACAGTATAATGCTGCCTCTACGGGAAAAACTGACTGCCTCCCTGATTCTCTTCGTTTCGATGTCGACGTTTTCCCAGATTCCTCTTGTTGCCGCACACTTGTTCTCATGTACAAATTGTTTGGCACGAACCAGAAGATATGCAAGTACTTCCTCAATTTCCCCACATTTTGGTGTATATTCGGTCAATTTATACCTATTACGTCATCATTTTTCGCAGTTCTATCGATTTTATGTCAGATTATCCATGTGATCATGACATAACATCTCGTTCTGTGTTCTAAGATTGCTTGTAAATGTAGCACAGCTGCCAACATCTAGCCCAAATGCACTGATCGGGAGGCATAATATAGCACTGTACTCGACTGTATACAGTCACCTCCACATTTGGAGAGGGTTTGCTCTGTTTTCTGTATGTCTGTACATATGCACACCTCGCAGAAGGCTCTCAGGACCTAGTCCCCTCCGCTGGTGAACCAAACTTCAAACAACGCCAAAATTCAAACTTCCCACCAAAATCCGCAATCTTGAATGACGTCATGGCCGCCATCCTGGATGCTGTCATGCACTTTTGCCAAGTCTACAGGACGCCACCTTGGATGATGTCATCACCGCCATCTTGTATACATCTGGCATCAATGGAAAGTAGGCAGTACTGCCCTTGCCCCAATACTCCCAGAATATCAAAGACCTGTTACTACAGCTTTCCGCCAGCTGGTTTCAGGAGTAGATACAGTGACTATATGATGCCCTTTCCAACTGAATCAGACCATGCATCCTGATCAGAAGGGTGCAATGTCATATTGATAAATGGGCTCATGCTGCCAATTTTTTTGTAAAATTGACTCAAGATTTTAATTACTGTACTAACATCACACATCCTCTCAACTCGTGAAGTTTCATTTCGTACCTCCGTCTCCTTCTTGGCGCTTCACTTTCTTTGTCAGTCAGTTTGTAAGTCATAATGTCAGTATTGTCTCGCGTGTCCCTACTGATCTTCCCCTAGGTCGGCCTCTACCAATTTCTCCTTTCTTGTGTAAATAATTCGTGTCAGTATGTTGCATCCATGACTTGTCAGAGTGATAGTTCGGTAATAGTCGCACCTGTCAGCAGCTGCTGGAATTGGAATTATTATATTCTTCTCGAAGCCTAAGGTTACTTCGTCTCATATACTTGCACACCAGGTGGAATAGTCTTTGTATCGTTGGTTCTGCCAAGCATCTCAATAATGCTGAGGGAATGGCATGTTCTTCACGGATCTTTTTCCAACTTACACCTTTCAGTCAACTTCTTTCCAATTATCTCCCTTCCCATCTTCATCACTGAGCGAGGTGGCGCAGTGGTTAACACCCTGGACTCGTATTTGGGAGGACGACCGTTCAAATCCACACCCAGCGTACTGATTTAGGTTTTCCGTGATTTCCCTAAATCGCTTCAGGCAAATACCTGGATGGTTCCTTTGAAAGGACATGGCTGACTTCCTTCCCAATCCTTTCCTAATCCGATGGGATCGATAACCTTGTTGTTTGGTCCCCTTCCCAAAACCAGCCAACCAATCACTTCATCTACTTTCGGATTCCCTTTCTACAATACTGCCTCCAAGTTTATTTCAATTGTAAAGCCCCTTTGTATACTTCTTCTACCCTTCAGGCTCATTTTCTTTGATTAGTACTGGCTTGCATCTGAGCTCTTCATATTCATACAGTTGCTTCTCTTTTCGTCAAAACTCACTGTAAATTTTCTATAGGTGGCATTTATCGTAATACAGTTTCACGGCACAGTCAATAAGAAGACGCCACACAGCAAAACATCGTGACACATCTGTTGGAAAAAGACTGATCTACATATGCTCAACAGACGAAACTGGAAACCTAACACTGCATTATTTGGGAGGAGTTTATGAGCTCATTGGCATACCTGAATGACTTAAAAATTAAGGCGTACATGAAAACTATACAGAAATGGGTTGAAACCTGATAGACAACATACAGTAATAACATGCTGTTGGTGAACGTAAAATTAGTAAATTAGCGAAAGTAACGTAAGACAGCATCGGGGAAAGAACTCGGTACTAAGTAAGACACATTCTACTAATCTTATATCAAACAAGTACTTTTCGTGCTTTTGGAGTATTCTGAGCCGACCGGAGTGGCCTTGCGGTTCTAGGCGCTGCTGTCTGGAGCCGAGCGACCGCTACGGTCGTAGGTTCGAATCCTGCCTCGGGCATCGATGTGTGTTATGTCCTTAGGTTAGTTAGGTTTAATTAGTTCTAAGTTCTAGGCGACTGATGACCTCAGAAGTGAAGTCGCATAGTGCTCAGAGCCATTTGAACCATTTTTTTTTTGAGTATTCTGATTGTCAGACGATTTGCTTAGCGGGCTGTCGTTAGTGAAAGGATAGGCCCATAAAGCCATACAAGAGCAAAAGATTTTTAGGAGCAGTTTGTTAACAATGTAAATGGAATTTGTTAGCAACATTGTAACGCAAGTTCGTAGCAATACACAGCAAAGCAAAGTGGAGTAGTAGAGAACGTGTAAATAAACCTCTTGTGTTTTTGTAATACATAAAATGTTGTGCAGCGATTTTATTGTTCTGGTGTTCGAAAATACAACTTACGTCAGTGATCTAGGTTATTATTTCCATTGCTTTATAAACACTACACAATATTGCTTGTATATTCCTAAGAAATAGATCTATTATTATTTTCAGTTGAAAACCCCGACAGCACAGGGCTCATATCGTGTGTTATATGGATAAGCCGCCTGTTGCGCATTTCAAAGAACATCTCCAATTACTGTAGAAAAAGCTGTGCATTACTCTACAAAATACATTTAGAATGGACTTTTACATGAATTATAGGTAAGTGACCAATTACAGCTTCTCAAACTAGGTTTGATTACTTGACTCCAACGGAAACCTTAACTTACTGCCAGAATGAAAGCTGAAGTTGTGGAAAGGGCGCTGGTAAGGATGCTCCAGATAAAAGACACAGACCAGAAGTGCGTAACAGTACATTTCACTGCTTGGCAGCAACACATAAAAAAATGCGCTAAGATTGTCGTCAGCATCACTGACCAGAGAATTTCTCCTATGTTAGCTTGTGAGATGACGCAATCGCTGCTTAACCGGTACAGACACCCCCCCCCCTTCCCCCATGATAATGAGAAGCATTAGGCAGGGGAGATGGGCGGGGGGAGGGGGTGGCCGTGATCTCGACACTGCTGTTTATCTCCTTTTCGTGCAGGCACACATGATGAGTTGTGCTGTGGCTGGACGCCTAAGCAGAGCATGGCTAGACCGTTTCCCAGTGCATCGAGTGGGTGGGGCTAGACATAACTGCTACGGGTCAGTAGAGCATGTACTGCATGAGATGAAGAGAAAGTCGGTGTAGCCGTCCATAGCAGGATTGCTGATCAGCATAGAAGTAGGTTGGCGCCTCGACTGGTGGAGACAGAGAAACCATGGCTACAAATGTATTCTGTTCCATTTGCAAATGCTGAGGCCTTGGTTGTTTCTTAGAAGCTCTGACCGTAAAATAAGTATGGTGGTTAACGCTGAAACAACCGGTTTTCAATGATATAGATATTTTCAACGCCAGTTTAACAGGACTGTTAAAACCGGTCAAGATACAGTGTTTCTGAAATAACCGATTATAGGTTTTTCTTTATTCCTATTATTTGAACCAAAGATTGAAAAATTTTGTCTCCCTCAGTTTAAAAACACATGGAATCAAAATATTAAATTAAATAGGTAAATAAAAGAAAACTTAATCTTTCCACTATCCGCTGCTTTTCTCGAAAAGTGATAAATAGTTGACTACTACAAAAACTCATCAGTGTTCTCCTACTGGTTCTAATTTTTTAAAACTCTGCTCAGAAATCATGTCGTAAACAGGAATCATAGAACTATTTGTACGTTGTGAGTTGTCAGTGCTAAAGGGCGAAAACTGAGGTTGAAGAACTCTATTTTTCGTGTTAACTTGTCCGTTTCCAAACGGTGGATAAAGGCATTTTATGTTGACAGAAGTAGCAGATCAACTGTTTTCTATTCTTATTCTAACTTTGAATGAACCGTTAAGTTTTAATTTTTCCACTTCTATTCTGTCACAAGTTTGTTGCAGCTTCTCCCATTTTTAGTCTTTTGAGCAAATGGAGCATTATACTTCATTGATAACTGACTCGTAAAATACATCCAGACTAGGAATGGTGCCATTCTGTACCACAACTGATGTCCGACGACGACAGTGAAAAACTACCATACAGACCAGATGGGACAAGTCTTGCACACTGCGTGAACACACGTACCCTCTAACAGGCCATGTCACATGGTAACTGGTACATTACTGTCACAACAGTGCCATACCACTTCTTGTGCCACGGTTTGCTACTCACTTCTGTCGGCATTGTTATTAAAATAGCACTGATCGATTTCCCTTTTCCTATAATAACGCAATATTCCAAAGCGATGCTGATTTTACGAATAAACATTGCCCGTTCTTTAAAAAATATTTAAGAACGAAAAATTTTAGCATCGCTGCCATGGCTAATTGATTCGGTTTTTTAACCGTTTATTAGCAAAAAATAAAAACATCTTTTACAACTGAGAGCAAGAAGATACCGAAAGACACCAGCTATTCAGAACTAAAGTACCGGTATCAGTTTTAGCCGATCGGTATTTCCCATCCCTAGAGTGAGGGATCCGTCCGTCGAAAAGCGAGAAGATAGAATACCTAGGTTTACGTTCTGTGGAAGCCTGTAATGGCGAGAGTATATTCCCGAAGGTGTTCCTTTGTTGCTCCGCCGTTCGCCGTATTGTCCTTCCACTACGAGAAGGTCATCGACGAGTCTAACTGAATCCCTCCACATCGAAACTGTTGCATGTTTACTTCCCAAACATCTGCCTTGTCATATGGATCAACGAGAGTTTTGTCGTTCATGTGGTCAGTGCTATTGCCCGTCTCATCGGAGGTATCCTGCAGGATCCACGCAGGTTTGAGTCTATCGACAGTTATAGTCATTGGTTTATCCTTCAGTAAGATGTCAGGCGTGCTATTGTCCAATCTGATCAGTCTGTGCAGGCCTGAGTATGGCGGCTGCAATGTTGGCTGGGCAGTAGTCCATTACTCTGATGGTGGTAAGCTGTGATTCCGAAACGCTGAACGCCGCACACAAGCGACCGAGTTTGGTAAAAGGTGCTGATTCAAACTGTCTGCCTTGAACAGTCGTAACTGAAGCTGGACAAATGAATGGGAAATACATAAATTGACAAATGCTTTTTAAGTGGTCTCTGTAGTGATGTCATATACTGTCATAGCCTTGATGTAGCTGGTTACCCCTTGGATTACTGAAAGGGCTTATCAAAAACTACTTGAGTCGGGGATGGGTCAGACGAGGACTAGTTCGATATGCCGAAAGCGGCTCTTGGGGATTGAATAACGGCCGTGTTGTGGTGGCGTATCCTGTCATGTTTTAGATCACTGACGGGCAGCACACGCTTATGTCCACGTTTTACAATCTTTATCCACATCTGGCCACACGAAGAAATCTGTGACAAATTTTCTTGTTGAAAATATCATTGGACGGTGAGCCGTACTGCAAGGTCGATATCTCGTGATCGACTCGCGAAAATGTCTGTGGTGCTAAGATGTGAGGCTCCCTGTGGTTTGGTTAGAGCAGGATGAGGCAGCTCGTGGGAAGATATTTCTGGTGGTTGTCGTTTAAAGAAGTCGTTGGTGGTCTGTTTCGGCTACGAGGCGCTGGATACAGAAAGACTCTGTTAGGAGTTCGCTGGGCGAGTAAGGAGAAACAGCGTAAACACGCCAAGCAGGACCTTCCAACGAAGGGGCGCGCCGTGACCAGAAGACGTGGCGGCCTGTGGCAACTTCCGTTTTCCAGATCTCGCTGTTGGCGCTGGTTTATCCGGAGTACGAGGCCTTGCTGCTCCTGGAATTATGAAGACTGGATGAGTGCCTTATTTATCCTCGTGTGAGGGTGGTTTTTCCTCAGATCCAGGCAGTGGAGTCAGTAGCACAGTTCTTGGAATATTATTCGGCAGCTTGCCCGTTCGCCCTGTTGTGGCACATCACTTTCTTCTTTATTTCAACACGTGCCCGTATTTGTAAAGGAGCTCCGTGGTTCAGAGACTACCGGTTGTTGATGTTTCCAAGTTCTCTCTGACCGACGTGGTACCGCAGCAGGTGATTGGGCTGGATGTATTGCGCAAGGAGCAGCCTAGGTACAAGCTCAAGGCCGAAGATGGGATTTGTGTCGGGGGCTTCGTCGCGTCCTCATGCTCCCAGTGCAATTTACGCTGGAGCGTACTGGACAAGTAAGTGCCGCGCCGAAACACTATTCGGCTTTTGTCAGTGATTTGGGCAAAACATCAACTTCTTAGTAGGCAGTTTCCCTTCTCGATCCCAAATCTATGGTCTTCACGCTCAGTTTACTCGCATAAGAAACGCACTGACAATTTAAGATTGGTAGCAACCGATCCTTGTTTAAAAGGCAGAGTTACCGAATTACTCGTTGGGGTAATGGCCTTGCAGAGGAGGTTAAGTGCCTTAGAGTAGGGAAAGCTATTACGGAGAAGCGCCGAGTGCAGTTTTTGAAGGAAAACTTCGATCAGGCGCCTGAATTGGTTGTGATTCCGGTCATTTCGCCAAGTTTCAGAATCCTCTTTGCAGCGTGATACAAGGAATAGGTTAATTAACAATAGGTACTACTACTAGTTCAGTAAAGTTTTGGTTGCTTTCGGTCGATCTGGAAAGGCAGATCAGTTTTTAAATATTCCTTGGGGGGGCCAGCTTTTCAGGTGATAGCCCCTTTGTGTAAAGACTGTTTAAGCGTCTTGATTAGCGCTGTCTTAGCTAGTAGCATTGGCGTATGAGACTTGCGTAGCCACATTTCAAGAGAATGGCTCTCCGAAAGAGTTCGTAATGATTTAATTCATCAGCACATTTTTCGTGTTCAGCGCAGTATAAATATGTAAGTGAAGTGAGACGGCAGCGGTCGCTTTCGATGTAATTTATCAGAGGCACAGGTAGTCAGTGCTATTGTACAAGGAATTAATCCAGAGGATCGTGCCCGCATTTCGTTTTCGAAAGAATCGGTTGCCTACCCCCAAGACCTAAATCTATTGGCTCCAAATTATTGGCGTTTCTCAAGCGGGCTCAGGCGAAGCTCTGATGAGCAGGTAGCCGTTATAGTTCACGCTAAACCTAACAACTCGGGTGGGGGCCAGAGCGTGTGAGTGCTTGGCTATCGTTGCGGTGAACCTGGACATTTTGCTCCCAGTTGTCGTGTTCCTCAAGGAAAGCCTTCAGCCTTCGAACAGCTGACGCCAGGGTAAAGGTAGGCCCCCAGCATCATATAGCTTTTAACGAGCTTGTAACAAAGTGGCGCGTGTTAAAGGTTCTTCTTTGCCTTTCGCTTGTGCTTACCTCAACCACAAACCAGTATGCGCCTTTGTCGACTCTAGTAGTATTATGTCCTTGTTAGATTGCCGGCCGTATTCCATATCTCGGAGTTTTTGTAAACTAGCCAAGGAACAACCAACCGTAGGAAGCTATAGGGCAGTTATTGGGCAGTAATTCGATTCGGTAGGCACACTGAGTGTCTAGTGCGGTATTGGGGAAATTTCCTGGCATGTTCAGGGTACTGTAGTGAGGGGGTTGTGTACCAACCTCCTGTTAGGTTGAAATTCTACAGGAAAAACTGGGTTAGTGTTGGACTATGCTCAGGGCGTCTTTATTTCAGATTTCACACTTCTTTAAAGATTTTGTTCTGCAAACATACTCGTCGTCTAGAACTTTGTTCTGTGGTTAGTTAGTTAATTTGAGTTGAGTCATTTATCGAATGAAGAAGCACATCAGATGTTGCAGCTACTTCATGAATTCCCTCAAGTGTTAGATATGACTAATAAAACAAGTACCGAATTCAGTTATCAGATTGAGAACCCATTAAGCAGGCTTTCACTGCGTTAGGCGAGAGCGTTAAGATAGGAAATTGACAAAATGTTAACAGATGGAGTGACTCGTCCTGTGACGTCCCCCTATGCATCACCCATATTTTTGGTCAAAAAGGCAAACAGGGGCGGTTTCGGTCCTGTGATGGATTATTTTGCCTTGAATCGGTAGTTCTTGAATTTTCCTCACCTTCACCATTGCTTCACCTGGTTCACTATCGCCCAGTACTTTATGGTGCTTGATTTAAACCAAGCGTATTAACAGATACCACACGCAGAGCAATCCAAGGCCGCCATTGCCTTCACTACGGACTGGAACTTGTATGGATGTAACCAGGTACCCTTTGGTCTGTCTACCGGCGCAGCTGTGTTATCTAGGTAGCTGCATTGAGTTGTGGGTAACCTAAAGTTCCATTGCATCTATAATTATTTGTACGACGTTGTGGTATGTAGTAAAACCTTTTCCGAGCGTTTGGAGCACCACCATCAGGTACTGTGGAGGCTGAGCGAGGCGGGTTTAATAGTGAAGGACAATCTCGTGCGCCCTGAAATTTTTTCTTGGGGCACAAAGTTTCTGCTGGTTTGGTCTGTGCGAACCACTCATGTCCTAAGGCGATATATTGGTTCCAATCTCTGAAAGCCAAGAAAGGGATAGCCTAGTTAATGGGTATAATAAATGTTTTCCGAAATTATATTGCTCAGTTTCCCCAGCTAGTGGCCCCTGAAACGCCTTGCGTAGATAGGGCATGGAGTTTTAGTGTACAGAAACCTAGCAGGGTCCTTTGATAGTTTTAAGGACGCATTGAGTAATGCTCCCGTGGTGGCTGTCCCTGATTTGGACCTCCCAGTAATTGTGCAAACTGATGCTTCCAACTCTGGAGCAGCAGCAGTGCTACTACAGAAGCAAAATGGTGATTGTCAGCCTACTGCTTATGCATCCCATTCCTTGACTCTGGCCAAAGTTAAGTATTCCACGTATGAGTTGGAAGCACTTGTGATCTTTTTCGTCTTCGAAAAATTAAGTTTTATGTCAAGCACCGATAATTTGAACTTGAAACTTACAACCAGGCCCTTACCTGGGTTCCGGCTCGCCTACGTAAGTCCGGCCGCATTGCTTGTTGGGCGGTGCGCCTATCGGCTTTCAGATTCTTGGTGATTCATATTACGGACAGTGAAAATGTGGAGGCTGGTGGCCTCAACCGCGCGTTAGAGGAGCAAGGGCGGAAGATTTCGTTCGACACTGACGCTCTGGAAATCTTGGGAGCTGTTCTTGCAATCCGGCTTTGTTTACCAACTTAGAGGAGGACAAGAGGTAAATTGTGCGTTATTTGTTCCTAGGCGGCGAGTTGCGTTCTGCAAGGAGGTGCCAGGTTATCAGATCAAAAAGGGGATCTTGCGTTTCGGGCCTCGAGGCAGGGGTCGGCTGAACGTTTGTTTGCCCCACGCCTTGTTGACGGTAGTCTCTAAATATTGTCATGAGTCCGTTTTAGGAGGCGTATACAAGATGAAATGTTGCTTTTTGAGTAACAAATAGAATATTCCCCAAACGTTTAATTAAGGCTAAAATACATTAAGAATAAATTTTCTCTGTGTAAATAAATATGTAAAGTAAGGAGAAAAGGCCATGATTTAATAAAAGGGATTTTTCCTCCTCTTCTTTTTTTATGTTCCGTTAAAGAATGTTGCAGAGAAATGTTTCTATTCCGAAACTTTACGCTCTGTAAAGAATGTTGAGGACACTCGCCGTAATTTGTTTTCGACTATATAAAAGCAGGAGCTGTGAGCTCTGAGCGTTCTCTCTCTCTCTCGTTTGTTTTCGTTGGCTGTTTCATAAAATGTAAGCGTCGCTTCCATGTCTGTAACTTTTGGTTAAATAATTACGTTAATTTTATTATAAAAGCCGTGTTTGAATTAAGAACCTACTTTCCTCTTCCATTATCGCCACCTCTCAGTTTATTATGTTGCATTTCAGAACTTTACAAGGCTGCAGCGAGGGAGAGAGGCCGACGAATTGTTTGGTGGCCACAGCCGAACGCTACTAGCGTTCAGTCGGCATTTACTTTACCTAACTTTTATTTCAGCGTCCCTGAGATTTCTTGTACAGTTCTTTCCCATCAGTAGCCGGGCAAGGTAATTACGCAAGGCGCGTAGTTTTGAGATCGGTCACTGGCCTCTAAGCAATGCCGTCGATCAACGTTCTCGTCGATCTGATGGAAATCTGATGTTGGATGGCGGATAGAAAATTCATTGCTAAGAAAGTAAAAATTATCTGTGCACCATTTTACCATTTCAGCAGCTTTGCCACCAGAAGAAGTGATAAATAAAATACTATTTTACTTCTTTAAAAGTGTCAGTAACATTATAAAGACCATACACAAGGTTACAGAAGTCATAACTTGGCGTCTCTGTATAGGTGGCTAGTCGACCAGGGCCAGGCGTGTAAGTTAGCAAAGCGCAGTTCAGGTAATCGGAAGGCGTTGCTGCAGTCCTCTTAGGTAGAGCGGCTCGTGGAGAGAATTTCCGTTACCACATACTCAGGCTAGGTATAGATACATTTTCATGGCCGTTGACGCTTTTACTAGGTTTGTTTGGTTGTGTTCGAATATGGGGGTAACTACCAATATCAGTGTCAAACATCTAAGCGTAATATTTTCGCTCTTTGGTCCGCAAAGGGTATTGGTCAGTGGCAATGTTCCTGTCATTGTTTCTCGGGAGTTTTGGTGTTTTTCTTTCGGCCTGGAGTCACCCATGTGACAACTATGCTATATTACCCTCAACCTTCTTTTGCTGAGAAGTTAAGTCGAAACTTAAAGGCAGCATTGATCACTTCCCATGTCGAGATGCAAACCAATGGGATCGTTCCTTGCCGTGGTTTAATTTTGCTTTTAAAATGGCAGGACATGAGGCCCATTAGATCACCACCGCTTCCTTGCTCATCACCCACCCAGTTAACTCCTAACTTGTCAACTTGTGGGATATCGAAGATTTGCTCCCAAATGAAACACAACCCGATGTTCTTTGAGATAACTGGCAAAGTGCAAGGAGCAACATTGAAAGAGCCCGTAAGAGAGAGACGGAATCTGCAAACTTTAAGGAAGACGATACTGTTTTTGTTAAAAACTTTGGAGGGCGGAAGCAGGAACGTGCGATATCGAATAAGTTTGCGCCGTGCTTCATCGGCCATTGGTGTATGTTGGGGGCTGCCCACCCTGTGCATACAGAACGTAGAGACAGGGCTAGCCCAGAGAGTACATGGCACCCATGTCAAAAGTGTTAGCTTCAACTGACCATTGCTTGTTGGCCAATCTCGCCCTGATGGTCGATATTTGGTGGGAAGCTAGGACGTGCTGCAAGGTCGGTAGCTTGCACCCGACTCGAGAGGACGTCTGTGATGCTGCGATGTAAGGCTCTCTGGTTTGCTTAGGTAGAGCAGAATGAGGCAGCGCGCAGGGAGACATTTCTGGTAGTTGCCATTGAGTGAGGTCGCTGGTGGTATCTTTTGGGTACGAGGCGATCGCTACAGAAGAATTCGGTTTTGAGCTCACGGGATGAGTAAGGAGAAACAGGGTAATGACGCTGAAGAGGGCGTTTCTGCACCAGGGACACACCCCGACCAGAAGGCAGCCTGTGGTAACTTCTGTTTTCCATATCCGGCTGTTTGTACTAGTTTATCCGGAGGACGAAGCTTTGCTGCTCCTGGATTTATTAATACTGTGTGAGTGCCGTAATTATCCTTGTGCATTGGTGTTTTTCTCAGTTCTGCGCAGCTGAATGAGTAGCACAATTCTTGGAACGTTATTCAGCAGCTTGCCTGTTCGGCCTTTTGTGGTGCGTTACTTTGTTCTTCACTTTTGTTCTTTGTTTCGACACGTGCCAGTCTTGCTTGTTTAGTGCGCCTTTTGAATGTTCATGTGGATTTAGCATCGCTATGCCCAGCCTTCCTCTTGGATGTAATTTGTTTCCGCTTTTGGTTTCTATTGCCAAGCGTTTCTGTTTTATTGTCTTCACCTGCTGAGTGGGCTTATAGAGCTTGTTTGGCTATTTGAGCCACCTTTTGGCATTTCGTGTTTGAATCGATTATAAGTTACAACCTCTCTCGAGGCACTCCTATATCTAATTGCCTCAAAAACGACGGTTGTAATAGGCGTTTTCTCGCTTGTCTGGACGATTTTTGCTGTGTTACAGAAGTCAATTTGGTCGCTCGCGTCAGCCTTGGCATGTGCCTGCACGGCCTGGGTAGAACCTGTGCGTGCCTGTTTTGGTTGACGTGTCTGCTAGGAGCGTTGACCGGTATTAACAAGCGCTGTTAGTGATCACGGCTTACAGGCACCACTTCTGTCTGTATTCCGCCCGTTACATTGGGTATTTTTATCTTTTACCGTATGTTATATCTAGTATTGTGTGTGTGTGTGTGTGTGTGTGTGTGTGTGTGTGTGTTTTAATTAGCTAAAAAATCTTAAACCTGTTTATTACCACATTTAGATAGAACTTAAACGAGTCTTGAAAGAGCACTCAAACTTGGTTGCCTATCTTGTAAGTTTCAATGATTTTGTTTTATGTTCTTTCTAATGAAATAGTAATTCCCTTGTTAAATAATTATCTAGTGCTCAGTTTGTATTTTAATAATAATAATAATGATAATAATAATGATGATAATAATTTTGTGGCCCAATAAATTACAAAATATTTCAAATGAAAATTGATCAATTTTCCCCCACGGTCCAGCCATTCGTAATACATCAAGCCGATCACACGCAGTGGTACCGTAGTGCATGCTACAGACTATAGTTTATCAAAGATGTGTCTCCACTAGAGATGGGCGAAACTATTATTTTCAGAGCTCTGATCAGAACTGGTCAGTCACTGAAATTAACTAGCTCTTTTTCATGACTCAGCACTCGCCACCCACCCACAAAAACAAGTGAAAGGAAGATACAATGTCTTTTTAATTCAGGTCACTAAACCTGTATTTTCATCTGATTTGGTCCTGTTTTGAAAGAACATATATAGAGGAGTAATAATTTTGCGTTACATCCCTAGTAATTTTCAGATATAAGAGTTTTAAAATTCGTCTGCTGTAAAAATTATAAATATTACAACAAAATCCTAAATATCTCTTATCAAGTATAAAAATTTTAGGAATGAAGATTAATTCTTGTTATATTTTGATACTTTTATTGAAAAAAATATATAAAATTGTCTGTGTGAACCACTCATGCACTAAGGCGGTATATTGGATCCAGTCATCAGTATTGTCATTTATGACTAAAATTTGGCCCATTTTAGTTGACGTGGGCAACGACCTTGCCGCAGTGGATACACCGGTTCCTGTGAGATCACCGAAGTTGGGCGCTGTCGAGCGTGGTCGGCACTTGGATGGGTGACGATCCAGGCCGCCACGCGCTGTTGCCATTTTTCGGGGCGCACTCAGCCTCGTGATGCCAGTTGAGGAGCTACTCGACCGAATAGTAGCGGCTTCGGTCAAGAATACCGTCATAACGACAGGGAGAGCTGTGTGCTGACCCCACGCCACTCCTATTTGCATCCCCCAGTGAGGATGACACGGCGCTCGGATGGTCCCGGTAGGCCACTCGCGGCCTGAAGGCGGAGTGTTCATTTTAGTTGACTTAAGTCTTTTTCTCTTCATAGTGCACGTTTGTCCTGCTTTTGAAAATATTCGTTCACAGGCCACTGATGTTGCTGTGATACAAAATACTTTTAGAACCAGTTGATACAGCGCTGGCCACAGCAATTTTGTTGTTTCCCACCAGATTAATGAAGGGATTGCTGCTTCTAAGAAAATTTCCCTCCACTAAATATTTGTCCAGCTCGACAATTGCCACACTTTGAGGGTCGTGACTTGCTTGAAGCTAATAGTTTCATTGAACTCCTCCCAGATTGAAGAAGTCTCATGTGCCACAGTGGAAACTGGTTGAGAAATGAGCTCTGTTTTTTTTATTGTTGAACAACAAACGCTTTTATTTCTGAAATATCCTTCATGTAGCAGTCTTGAAATGTTTTGTTGTCTGAAAAATCCTCGCCTTTGAATCGGGGGTCCAGTAACTGCGCGACTAACCAGTTCGTTGCTGTAGATAACACCAAACCACTCTCATAACCCTCTAAGCAAATTATCAACCAATGAATTTCTTGAGGATTATTTTTATCCTTAACAGATTTTAGTAGCCGTTCCATTAATCTTGGCAAATTTTCATTTGCAAAAGTGGTACTGTTTTCTCTGAGGACACTTTGGTTGTCCCAACAAAAACTTTCAAAATCCTTGAAGCTTGTTTATGATGCCCCAGTCTGTACCGTTTAAGTTTAAGACGATCGATTTTTCCACCTAAAATAGCGAGGCAAGAAATTTTGGAATCTTTATTTAAAGTAAATCTTTGCAACATTTCGTAAGTAGAGTTCCCTCTGGTTGGGACATCTTGTTTCA
Source organism: Schistocerca nitens (assembly GCF_023898315.1). NCBI lineage: Eukaryota > Metazoa > Arthropoda > Insecta > Orthoptera > Acrididae > Schistocerca > Schistocerca nitens. The sequence goes on from NC_064615.1 coordinate 714,003,430, forward strand.
TTTTCGGTCGGTATTTTTTAAATTTTCTTGCATTTCAGCAAGTTTTCTTAAAGCAAAGGGTCTCTCCTTAAGAAAGATAAAAACTCATTTGATCTCGTCAATGATTTTCTGTACGGACTTAAAATTCCGTGTTGCGTAGTAAGGTTTAAAGAATGTGCAAATCATGGGATATGTGGAAGTTTAGAAGCGTGGCAGTTAATTTCATATTTGACGCATCTTCTGTTATTATGGAAGTGGTTTTAAAATTGATATTATATTTGGGATAACAACGTTACTTGATTTGAGATGTTTTCTGCATTGTGTCTTCGAATTCTGAGCACTTCAAAAGGTATGACTTAAGCTCACTCTTCTCATCTATGAAATGTGCTGTGAGTGCATAGAAACTAATGATATTTACACTCGTCCGTGCATCAGACGAAAGGCAGGTTGCCTCTGCGGTCGTCAAATCACATTTAATTTTATCAAATAACTCATGACGCAAACTGGGCATTAGAGAGTTTGACAAAGTTTATTGACTTGATTAATTTGAGCGGGTTTAAAATACAAAAAAAAAACTTATCTAAATGAAAAGCAGTAGCCTGTGAGGACCTACAAAAGGGGATAAATCAGGATTTGTTACAGAACCTGACGGCACTGATGGGCTGGATACAGTTTGAGACTCAATTTGCCTTTCTGGGAGGATGCCTTCACCCGAGGGGGAAGCAGACGCCAGTGAGGACAGCTCACGAAAAACGATTTCTCGAATTTCTACATCGACTGATGGCAATCTTGATCGGCTTCCTAACCCACATCGTTCCAGAGGTACTCTAGGCTGCTTCGATCAATCAGTCCGAAAGGAACGATAACTAAGACATGCCAATACATTAAACTGTTCTATGGAAAAGCTTCTGTGATTTAGGGAAGAGCAGCAAAGTAGGAGCTGCATCTGATACCATTGTACCAACCAAGGAACTAAACCAGTACTTGACTTAAGCGAGAGCCTTAATTGAATCGTAAACAAAACATAGACTTACAATGGGCAGAAGAAGTTTAGGAAGACTGAGGAAAATCGACAGTTTCAACCAAGAGGACACAACAGGCATATGCCTAATATACCCAGAGAGAAGAACAGATATTATATTAAAAATATTGTGATTTTTAGTGTGTAATAAAAACTTATAACAGTCGCTGGCGTAAAGATGATGTCCTTCAAAAATAGATTTACTGATTGTATCACGGATGTAAGTGATAGTAGCAGTGAAAAATTCTTTCCTGAGCTGGCAACGCCGTCGAAAAATCCTTCAACTCAGCATTTACTGTACAGGACGGAGTCGCAGTCCAAATGATCAAACTTATTGTTGACCCACTACTGCTCATAATAAGTACTGTCCCATAGATCATGAATCTCTTGCCTGTCCAACACACCAGAAACACTCATTCCCATTAGAATACAAGCAATAGAGATCCGGCTGCTAAGAAGAGTAGCTGGGTACAATCTGTGAGACAGGAGAGTGAATGTAGACATCAGAAAAGAACCGAGAGTGAAAAACATAACAACGGGAAGGATTATGTCACAAGAATGGAAGACGACGGATTACTAAAATTGGTGGTAATTATTACACAATGGGCAGAAGAAATTTAGGAAAATCGACAATTTCAACAAAGAGGTCATAACAGGCAAATGCCTAATATACGCAGAGAGAAGAAGAGATATTACATTAAAAATAGTGATTTTTTAAGTAACTGTGATTTTAATAAGTTCTGTAATTAAATATAAAATTCAGGTCTGATGCATGAGGACTCCTGAAGGGATTAATCTGTTTGGGCTAAATGAATAAATAAAGAATTAAACAATGTAGAGGATGTCCCAGGATGACTGGCCAATATTCAGGGATATGACAGGAACGATCATTTGAAGCAAAATACTTCATGTGGTCATATGGACTATTCTGAAGGCTTTCCAAGACGGAACATGGACATTGTTACTTATTTTCTTTATTATTCACTAGATTGTCATTGTTTAAAAGGTACCATAGTAGTTTATACGAAGTCGGGACGAATAATTTGATGTAGCACACGTGGTCTATCAAGTCAGGAAACTACCTCAAACACTTACCTACCTGTCAACGCATGAGTCCGCAGCTCGTGGTCGTGCGGTAGCGTTCTCGCTTCCCACGTCCGGGTTCCCGGGTTCGATTCCCGGCGGGGTCAGGGATTTTCTCTGCCTCGTGATGACTGGGTGTTGTGTGATGTCCTTAGGTTAGTTAGGTTTAAGTAGTTCTAAGTTCTAGGGGACTGATGACCATAGATGTTAAGTCCCATAGTGCTCAGAGCCATTTGAACCATTTTTTTGTCAACGCATGTACATTGCGCAAGATTTTCCATGTTCTCTCGCTTTCTTAGCGCAACGTGTAAGTCCTTGAGGAAAAACGAATAGGACCTTTTCATAGGAAATGTAACGTGGTTTAATTTTGTACTGCAACAAGTTTTCGCTAGAGGCCGCGGATTTCGTGTTATTCAAGAAAAAGGCAGAAAAGTAACTTTAAATACGTTCCATCTTAGAAACCTTTTGGAATAGGGCATATGTCCATATTTCGTTTGTTGGTTCAAATGGTTGTTCCTGTCACATGTCTGAGTATTGACCATTTCTCCTGAGGCAGCCTTTAAATATGGACTATCATGTATGTTACAATAATTGTGTGTTACACATACCGTTATGTTTAGTATCCTATCCACCTAAAGTAATTAAAACCTTTATAAAGGCTACCAACACACCAACAACAACTACTATAACTGCAACAGACATAGAAGAACACATAATACTACACGTAACAAGAACACTTACACAACAAGAAAACAGAAGAGCAACAATACAAGAAGATGACTAGAGCAAATCAAATAAGGATACAAAGAATAAAGGGCTTGACTCAGTTGGACAGGTGCTCAGTCAAGCAAGCAAGCTGCAAGTCTTATCACTGTGTCGAGAGCGCAGAGAACTGAGTGACGCCTGAAGTCGCCGCGTGGTCTACTCCATGTGATCTCATCCACATGAGCTAGCTGCCTTGGTGGGCAGCAGTGAGATAGTTTGCAATCTGATTTATAAGAGTGGTGGGGAGCAGTGAGCTAGAGAGCTATCTTGCAATCTGATTCCTGAGAGAGGTGGAGAGCGGTGAGCTAGTGAGGTGGGCTAGACTCTGCGTTTCTGCTTTGTTTGCCACGGTAACTGTGTGGTAAATTTGACGGAGTGAACAGCAAAAGGGCCCAGGTTCGATTCCTAGTTGGGCTGAAGAATTTTTTTCACTCAAAGGCTGGGTAAAGAGTTGTGTTTATTTTCATGTCGAGGTAATTAATATTACTATTGAGATGGCTGAATGGGTACTGCCCGCCAGGTAATAAGTCGTAAAAACGGAGCTTTCTTTATTTTCTGTTTTCATGGAAGAGAAAAGCTTTAAGTACTACACGGAAGAGCCAAAGAAACTGATACACTTGCCTAATATCTTGCAGGGCTCCCACGAGCTCACAGAAGTGCCGCAACATGACATGTCATGTCATGGACTCGACTAGTGCCTGAAGTAGTGCTGGAGGGAATTCACACCATGAATCCCGCAGGACTGTCCACAAATCCATAAGAGTATGATGGGGTTAAGATCTCTTCTCAACAACACGTTGAAAGGCATCACAGATATGCTCAACAATGTTCATGTCTGGGGAGTTTGGTGGCCAGCGGAAGTGTTTAAACCCAGAAGAGTGTTCCTGGAGTCACTCTGCAGCAATTCTGGACGTGTGGGGTGTCGCTTTGTCCTACGGAAATTGCCAAGTCCGGCGAAATACGCAATGGACCTGAATGGATGCAGGTGATCAGACGGGATGCTTGCGTACATGTCACTTGTCAGAGTCGTATCTAGACATACCAGAGCCCGCATCTCGTGGTCGTGCGGTAGCGTTCTCGCTTCCCACGCCCGGGTTCCTGGGTTCGATTCCCGGCGGGGTCAGGGATTTTCTCTGCCTCGTGATGGCTGGGTGTTGTGTGCTGTCCTTAGGTTAGTTAGGTTTAAGTAGTTCTAAGTTCTAGGGGACTGATGACCATAGCTGTTAAGTCCCATAGTGCTCAGAGCCATTTGAACCTAGACATACCAGAGGTCCCACATCACTTCAACTGCGCACCTCTCACACCGTTACAGGCCTACACCAGCTTGAACAGTCCCCTGCTGATATGCAGGGTCCATGGATTCATGAGGTTGTCTCCATACCCGTAAATGTCCATCCGCTCAATTTAATTTGAAAAAGAGCCTTGTCCGACCAGGCAACATGTTTCCAATCATCAACAGTCCCAGCATTGAAATCTGCAGTAATTTGTGGAAGGGTTGCACCTTTGTCACGTTGGACGATTCTCTTCAGTTGTCATGGGTCCCGTTCTTGCAGGATCTTTTTCCGGCTGTAGTAATGTAGATTTGATGCTTTACCGGATACCTGATATTTACGATACACTCGAGAAATAGTCGTACGGGAAAACCCCCTCTTCATCGCTACCTCGGAGGTACTGTGTCCCATCGCTCCTGCGCCGACTATAACACCACGTTAAAAATCGCCTAAATCTTGATAACCTGCCATTGTAGCCAGCAGCAACCGATCTAACAACTGCGTGAGACATTTGTTGTATTATATTGGCGTTGCCGGCCGCAGCACTGTATTCTCCCTGTTTACATATCTGTATTTGAATATGCATTCCTATACCAGTTTCTTTGGCGCTCCAGTGTAGTAAGGTATGCAAATCCACATGTGCACATGGGGTACACATTTTTTTGTAGCTTGGGAAACGTTTTCTTAAAGGTGTGTGGTAGGGCGCCGTTGCAGCAGTCTAGAGCAGAATTTTCATTCCGCTCTTTACAGCCACCAGAGACGCATTTTCAAATCAGTCTTTAGAAAGATCTGTCTCTTTGAGAAAATTCAGGAGCAATCTGCCTATCTCTGCTCTCCGGATGCTGAGAGGTACTAGTGATCAAAGACGATTCTGTGAAACACAGTACTTGTTTTGATGAGCTAGAACAGTGCAACTTTCTATTCACAAACAAGCTGCCGGCCAGTGTGGCAGTGCGGTTCTAGGCGCTTCAGTTTGGAACCGCGTGACCGCTACGGTCGCAGGTTCGAATCCTGCCTCGGGCATGGATGTGTGTGATGTCCTTAGGTTAGTTACGTTTAAGTAGTTCTAAGTTCTAGGGGACTGATGACCTCAGATGTTGAGTCCCATAGTGCTCAGAGCCATTTTCACAAACAAGCTGTGGTGTCTTATAAGGATTCACATACTTGCGTGTACAGTCAAAGACCTGCCCTCTGTGCCATTTTAAGGTGCAGGACTGATTTGTACACTGCCAACAATTCCTTCTCGTAAGCTGACCACTTACTCTGGGAGTCAGTCAATTTTCTGGAAAAGAAGTATGGTGCCTCTTGTATTCCTGCTACTAAATGTCGGAGAACCACTCCAGTCACTGGCTCTGAGCACTATGGGACTCAACTGCTGAGGTCATAAGTCCCCTAGAACTTAGAACTACTTAAACCTAACTAACCTAAGGACATCACACACATCCATGCCCGAGGCAGGATTCGAACCTGCGACCGTAGCAGTCGCGCGGTCCAGTCACTGAAACGCGCGAATTAGTGGTGATACACAGGTTTGCAGTGGGTAGTGGGTGTGCCACCATCGTAGCCTGAGAAAAGCGGTCTAATTTGCTCAAACGTCTGTTGGATCGATGGAGTCCAGTGAATATCTCTTTCGTCCATCGTGTGTTTGCCTGCTAATGCATTCACCATTGGTGCCTGGGTAGCAGCTGCGATGAAAATTTATCATGCCAAGGTACAGTAGTAAATTCTAAAGATCCGCGGCCACGGCAGTTGACGAATTATATCGGTTCATTGTACTGCAGTTCATTTAGCTTCGCCGCTAACTGAATAACGAGAAAGGTAACTACTGACTCCCCCCCCCATGAACCATGGACCTTGCCGTTGGTGGGGAGGCTTGCGTGCCTCAGCGATACAGATGACCGTACCGTAGGTGCAACCACAACGGAGGGGTATCCGTTGAGAGGTCAGACAAACATGTGGTTCCTGAAGAGGGGCAGCAGCCTTTTCAGTAGTTGCAGGGGCAACAGTCTGGATGATTGACTGATCTGGCCTTGTAACATTAACCAAAAAGGGCCTTGCTGTGCTGGTACTGCGAACGGCTGAAATCAAGGGGAAACTACAGCCGTAATTTTTCCCGAGGACATGCAGCTTTACTGTATGATTAAATGATGATGGCGTCCTCTTGGGTAAAATATTCCGGAGGTAAAATAGTCCCCCATTCGGATCTCCGGGCGGGGACTACTCAAGAGGACGTCGTTATCAGGAGAAAGAAAACTGGCATTCTACGGATCGGAGCGTGGAATGTCAGATCCCTTAATCGGGCAGGTAGGTTAGAAAATTTAAAAAGGGAAATGGATAGGTTAAAGTTAGATATAGTGGGAATTAGTGAAGTTCGGTGGCAGGAGGAACAAGACTTTTGGTCAGGTGATTACAGGGTTATAAATACAAAATCAAATAGGGGTAATGCAGGAGTAGGTTTAATAATGAATAAAAAAATAGGAGTGCGGGTTAGCTACTACAAACAGCATAGTGAATGCATTATTGTGGCCAAGATAGACACAAAGCCCATGCCTACTACAGTAGTACAAGTTTATATGCCAACTAGTTCTGCAGATGATGAAGAAATTGATGAAATGTATGACGAGATCAAAGAAATTATTCAGGTAGTGAAGGGAGATGAAAATTTAAGTCATGGGTGACTGGAATTCGTCAGTAGGAAAAGGGAGAGAAGGAAACATAGTAGGTGAATATGGACTGGGGGGAAGAAATGAAAGAAGAAGCCGCCTTGTAGAATTTTGCACAGAGCATAACTTAATCATAGCTAACACTTGGTTCAAGAATCATAAAAGAAGGTTGTATACCTGGAATAATCCTGGAGATACTAAAAGGTATCAGATAGATTATATAATGGTAAGGCAGAGATTTAGGAACCAGGTTTTAAATTGTAAGACATTTCCAGGGGCAGATGTGGATTCTGACCACAATCTATTGGTTATGAACTGCAGATTGAAACTGAAGAAACTGCAAAAAGGTGGGAATTTAAGGAGATGGGACCTGGATAAACTGACTAAACCAGAGGTTGTAGAGAGTTTCAGGGAGAGCATAAGGGAACAATTGACAGGAATGGGGGAAAGAAATACAGTAGAAGAAGAATGGGTAGCTCTGAAGGATGAAGTAGTGAAGGCAGCAGAGGATCAAGTAGGTAAAAAGACGAGGGCTAATAGAAATCCTTGGGTAACAGAAGAAATATTGAATTTAATTGATGAAAGGAGAAAATATAAAAATGCAGTAAATGAAGCAGGCAAAAAGGAATACAAACATCTCAAAAATGAGATCGACAGGAAGTGCAAAATGGCTAAGCAGGGATGGCTAGAGGACAAATGTAAGGATGTAGAGGCTTGTCTCACTAGGGGTATGATAGATACTGCCTACAGGAAAATTAAAGAGACCTTTGGAGAGAAGAGAACCACTTGTATGAATATCAAGAGCTCAGATGGCAACCCTGTTCTAAGCAAAGAAGGGAAGGCAGAAAGGTGGAAGGAGTATATAGAAGGTTTATACAAGGGCGATGTACTTGAGGACAATATTATGGAAATGGAAGAGGATGTAGATGAAGATGAAATGGGAGATAAGATACTGCGTGAAGAGTTTGACAGAGCAGTGAAGGACCTGAGTCGAAACAAGGCCCCGGGAGTAGACAACATTCCATTAGAACTACTGATGGCCTTGGGAGAGCCAGTCATGACAAAACTCTACCATCTGGTGAGCAAGATGTATGAGGCAGGCAAAATACCCACAGACTTCAAGAAGAATATAATAATTCCAATCCCAAAGAAAGCAGGTGTTGATAGATGTGAAAATTACCGAACTATCAGTTTAATAAGTCACAGCTGCAAAATACTAACGCGAATTCTTTACAGACGAATGGAAAAACTGGTAGAAGCGGACCTCGGGGAAGATCAGTTTGGATTCCGTGGAAATGTTGGAACACGTGAGGCAATACTAACCCTACGACATATCTTAGAAGAAAGGTTAAGAAAAGGCAAACCAACGTTTCTAGCATTTGTAGACTTAGAGAAAGCTTTTGACAACGTTAACTAGAATACTCTCTTTCAAATTCTGAAGGTGGCAGGGGTAAAATACAAGGAGCGAAAGGCTATTTACAATTTGTACAGAAACCAGATGGCAGTTATAAGAGTCGAGGGGCATGAAAGGGAAGCAGTGGTTGGGGAAGGAGTGAGACAGGGTTGTAGCCTCTCCCCGATGTTATTCAATCTGTATATTGAGCAAGCAGTAAAGGAAACAAAAGAAAAATTCGGAGTAGGTATTAAAATTCATGGAGAAGAAATAAAAACTTTGAGGTTCGCCGATGACATTGTAATTCTGTCAGAGACAGCAAAGGACTTGGAAGAGCAGTTGAACGGAATGGACAGTGTCTTGAAAGGAGGATATAAGATGAACATCAACAAAAGCAAAACGAGGATAATGGAATGTAGTCAAATTAAATCGGGTGATGCTGAGGGGATTAGATTAGGAAATGAGACACTTAAAGTAGTAAAGGAGTTTTGCTATTTAGGGAGCAAAATAACTGATGATGGTCGAAGTAGAGAGGATATAAAGTGTAGACTGGCAATGGCAAGGAAATAGTTTCTGAAGAAGAAAAATTTGTTAACATAGAGTATAGATTTAAATGTCAGGAAGTCGTTTCTGAAAGTATTTGTATGGAGTGTAGCCATGTATGGAAGTCAAATGTGGACGATAAATAGTTTAGACAAGAAGAGAATAGAAGCTTTCGAAATGTGGTGCTACAGAAGAATGCTGAAGATTAGATGGGTAGATCACATAACTAATGAGGGGGTATTGAATAGAATTGGGGAGAAGAGGAGCTTGTGGCACAACTTGACTAGAAGAAGGGATCGGTTGGTAGGACATGTTTTGAGGCATCAAGGGATCACAAATTTAGCATTGGAGGGCAGCGTGGGGGGTAAAAATCGTAGAGGGAGACCAAGAGATCAATACACTAAGCAGATTCAGAAGGATGTAGGTTGCAATAGGTACTGGGAGATGAAGAAGCTTGCACAGGAGAGAGTAGCATGGAGAGCTGCATCAAACCAGTCTCAGGACTGAAGACCACAACAACAACAACAACTACTGACTGTTGCATATGATTCTACTGTCACTGACTACAGTGCCAAGTTTATGTAAGGCATCTAAAACTAATTTTTGACGCTCGTTGTGTTCATGCTGGAAAGTAGAGACAGCTAAAATATCATGAAGTACATGTAGTAAAAAAAACATGGAAGAACATTTTCTATGAATCGTTGCCAAGTTTGTGCAGCAATTTTGAGTCCATATGGCACGTACAGGAATTTATAACATCCAAAAGGGGTGACGACAGCCATCTTTTGTACATTCTCTTGGTTCATGGGAATCTGCAAATAGACATAGTTACAGTCCAACACCTAACGCCTACAACAAAGACGTTTTCTCGACAATTTGTTTTTTGATGGAAAGGTGATAGTGAAATAATTCTTGGGAGTATTACTGAGCTCATATTGAAGTACTGCATATTAAAAAACATTTTCGTCGGAATTATATTATAAAATGGCGACATTCCAACAATTCTCACTAGGCACGTTGAGTTTGAAGCGATCAGCGGCACACATTGTAACTGGCGCCAGTTTGAATCTAGTAAAAAAGATCTACGGAATCTACGTGACAGTAGCTAGTCACTCATTTAAGGGATTTTAAAAATACAGATTTTTGTGCAGTTGGCGAGTGTTCGAATAAAGTCGTTGAATTTTCACCAAAAAAAGGACAGTCATTATTAACTAATCGAAAATACCCTAAGTGGTTCACTTCGAAATATTATTTCAAACTTGTGGTTAAATTTATATAGCAAAAAGATTGAAAATTTTTTGAGTTATGCTACGTCCATTTTGAAAAACCACATTCCGAGAAAAACACGTCTGAAGTTTTGAAATATGTCATAAACAAATGAAAAATTCTACTTTTCTAAAAGTCTTAGCATTAATGTGCTGTCCCACTACTGGCTTATCGTACTGTTGCCGTTGCAATCGAAGTCACACCCACTAATTTATCATAGAACGATTGAAATATTGCTCATGGCAGTTCCGTTTAGGTCCACTCCAAGCAGGCACATTGCTAGGACAATGGACAGTTCATCTCCTAAGTATTCCTTTTAAGGTTACTAATTGGTGTAACAACGTATAGGCAATTTGGACAAGCAAAAATTATTCTGAAGCCTAAGCCTAGAGGATATCTGCATTCACGTTTTACATTTCACGCGTTGAAAAATAACAGAGAATATAGCATAAACATTTATAATCCTATAGCTCAATCCGTAATTCACATCAAAATCCGGTCACTTTCTTAGCAAAGGCACTGACTCGTTCCGAATTGCTCTCAGCCTCATGTCTATTTTGGATACTTTGATGACATATTGCTTCTCATCACATTGGATACGATTTTCTCATACCTTTTCTGCCCGTGTACAATTTCTTACCACTCATTCTCACTTGGAAGACATAACTATATACTATAAGATCACAAATGAACTAACGCAAGTCAATACTGCACACCAAAATCAACATTCAAAGCGAATTAATTAATTAATTTATTTATTTTATTTTTTTCATATACGTACTGACGATTTCCGACGGCAAGATAACGTTTTACTGCTCCGAAATGTTTCTAACTCAACCGAGGCACTAAAGGAGGGTTATCGAGTTGGCACAAGTAGGCTCTTTCGGGACACCGAAGGCACCACAGGAGGATACATAGAAATTTTTTTTGAGGAATTAGACTTTTTGTCTCGTAATTTAGAAGGTTAAAAACACTTTTAAGCCAATAATGCTTTTTTTAATTCTATAGTAGTGTTACCCCTTAACACAGAGACATCTGCTAAATCCTGAGTCAAGTCCTGAATAATCGCTGTTGGATAGTTGGCAAGGATGGCGTTGAGACTCTGACAGTCGCTGCAACTTCCTTAGATACAATGTGAATTGGTGAGGCCCAGACTGTCTGACGACACCAGTTCGTTATAACTCCTGTATCACCAACTTGGCCACACGCGATCTGTACACATTATGTTGAAATGAAGAGCCCAGCAAGGTGTTTATTTTAAGAACAAGTCCTTTGGGGACAGCACTTTTTCTGAGATGCACATGTGAGTCTATCAGGACTGGGGACACACAGGCGGTAGGTGCACAAGTTTCTGAACGAGGATTCACTGAACTGACGTATGTCGACGCTGGTGTAAATAATGCAGGTTACTGTGATGATATATGTCTTACTGTTGCCTGCTGCCCCACACTCGTTGACTCGTTCATGGTGATAACGTCGGAATGAAGAGGTTATTCAAAATAGTGAGCAAGTATGCACTCGCAGCAGTGAGTTAATCTGTAGTCACGAGTATTTTATCATGTTCCCTTTGCGTAAGCAAAGTGTTTCTTGTTTGATGTAGCGCTAGTGCTGAATGAGTTGTTGCAGTTTTAACGCTATGCCAGACAGTGTCTAAGTATTTGTTGATTATGGTTGTGTGTGTGGCGGCAGAAAAAAAGGGTTTACAAGCTGGAGTTCGTGGAAGATGGTGGTGTGAATGGCCGTGGAATGCCAATGATCCTGGTTATAGCAGGTCTGCTGGTATGGTGTAGAAGAGTACCACGTGCCAGGTCAGGATGGTTCAAATGGCTCTGAGCACCATGGGACTTAACATCTTAGGTAATCAGTCCCCTAGAACTTAGAACTACTTAAACCTAACTAACCTAAGGACATCACACACATCCATGCCCGAGGCAGGATTCGAACCTGCGACCGTAGCAGTCCCACGGTTCCGGACTGCAGCGCCTAGAACCGCACGGCCACCCCGGCCGGCCCAGGTCAGGTCAGGAGAGAGATGAAAATTTCTTAGAAAGAGACCATCCGGGAAACGGATTTTTGTAATTTTGTAAATTTATGTAAGTTCGGAACTCAAATATCAGTTACCAATAGCAGATGCAACTTCAACCATACACGTGTATATGAACTTCGAAGATTTTCAATAAACTTCCCTGCAGGTAAGGCAACTTTCACGATGTGCTGCGTGGCTCATTTGGTAGTAAGATTGTTTACATTAAAAAGAACATAACAAATCTTACATTTTCCGTAAAAATTAAGATTGGGTACGTATTAGTTAGTACACAGGGTGGTCCATTGATCTTGACCGGGCCAAGTATCTCACGAAATAAGTACCAAACGAAAAAACTACAAAGAACGAAACTTGTCTAGCTTGAAGGGGGAAACCAGATGGCGCTATGCCTGACCCGCTAGATGGCGCTGCCATAGGTCAAACGGATATCAACTGCTTTTTTTTGTTTTTGTTTTAGGTAGGAACCCCCATTTTTTATTACATATTCGTGTAGTACGTAAAGAAATATGAATGTTTTAGTTGTACCACTTTTTCGCTTTGTGATAGATGGCGCTGTAATAGTCACAAACATATGGCTCACAATTTTAGACGAACAGGTGGGAACAGGTAGGTTTTTAAATTAAAATACAGAACGTAGGTACGTTTGAACATTTTATTTCGGTTGTTCCAATGTGATACATGTACCTTTGTGAACTTATTTCTGAGAACGCATGTTTTTACGGCGTGATTACCTGTAAATACCACATTAATGCAATAAATGCTCAAAATGATGTCCGTCAACCTCAATGCAATACGTGTGACGACATTCTTCTCAACGGCGAGTAGTTCCCCCTCCGTAATGTTCGCACATGCATTGACATTGCGCTGACGCATGTTGTCAGGCGTTGTCGGTGGATCACGATGGCAAATATCCTTCAACTTTCCCCATAGAAAGAAATCCGGGGACGTCAGATCCGGTGAACGTGCTTCGACGACCAATCCACCAGTCATGAAATATGCTATTCAATACCGCTTCAACCGTACGCGAACTATTTGCCGGACATCCATCATGTTGGAAGTACATCTACATCTACATCTATACTCCGCGAGCCACCTTACGGTGTGTGGCGGAGGGTACTTATTGTACCACTATCTGATCCCCCCTTCCCTGTTCCATTCACGAATTGTGCGTGGGAAGAACGACTGCTTGTAAGTCTCCGTATTTGCTCTAATTTCTCGGATCTTTTCGTTGTGATCATTACGCGAGATATATGTGGGCGGTAGTAATATGTTGCCCATCTCTTCCCGGAATGTGCTCTCTCGTAATTTCGATAATAAACCTCTCCGTATTGCGTAACGCCTTTCTTGAAGTGTCCGCCACTGGAGCTTGTTCAGCATCTCCGTAACGCTCTCGCGCTGACTAAATGTCCCCATGACGAATCGCGCTGCTTTTCGCTGGATCATGTCTATCTCTTCTATTAATCCAACCTGGTAAGGGTCCCATACTGATGAGCAATACTCAAGAATCGGACGAACAAGCGTTTTGTAAGCTACTTCTTTCGTCGATGAGTCACATTTTCTTAGAATTCTTCCTATGAATCTCAACCTGGCGCCTGCTTTTCCCACTATTTGTTTTATGTGATCATTCCACTTCAGATCGCTCCGGATAGTAACTCCTAAGTATTTTACGGTCGTTACCGCTTCCAATGATTTATCACCTATGGCATAATCGTACTGGAATGGATTTCTGCCCCTATGTATGCGCATTATATTACATTTATCTACGTTTAGGGAAAGCTGCCAGCTGTCGCACCATTCATTAATCCTCTGCAGGTCTTCCTGGAGTACGTACGAGTCTTCTGATGTTGCTACTTTCTTGTAGACAACCGTGTCATCTGCAAATAGCCTTACGGAGCTACCGATGTTGTCAACTAAGTCATTTATGTATATTGTAAACAATAAAGGTCCTATCACGCTTCCTTGCGGTACTCCCGAAATTACCTCTACATCTGCAGATTTTGAACCGTTAAGAATGACATGTTGTGTTCTTTCTTCTAGGAAATCCTGAATCCAATCACAAACCTGGTCCGATATTCCGTAAGCTCGTAAGTACATCGCCATTCTGTCACGCAGCGAAACATCTTGTAGTAACATCGGTAGAACATTACGTAGGAACTCAGCATACATTGTACCATTTAGGTTGCCATCGATAAAATGGGGGCCAATTATCCTTCCTCCCATAATGCCGCACAATACATTAATCCGCCAAGGTCGCTCATGTTCTACTTGTTGCAGCCATCGTGGATTTTCCGTTGCCCAATAGTGCATATTACGCCGGTTTACGTTACCGCTGTTGGTGAATGACGCTTCGTCGCTAAATAGAAGGCGTGCAAAAAATCTGCCATCGTCCCGTAATTTCTCTTGTGCCCAGTGGCAGAACTGCACACGACGTTCAGGGTCGTCGCCATGCAATTCCTGGTGCATAGAAATATGGTACTGGTGCAATCGATGTTGATGTAGCATTCTCAACACCGACGTTTTTGAGATTCTCGGTTCTCGCGCAGTTTGTCTGCTACTGATGTGCGGATTAGCCGCGACAGGAGCTAAAACACCTACTTGGGCACCATCATTTGTTGCAGGTCGTGGTTGACGTTTCACATGTGGCTGAACACTTCCTGTTTCCTTAACTACGTAACTATCCGGTGAACGGTCCGGACACTTGGATGATGTCGTCCAGGATACCGAGCAGCATACATAGCACACGCCAGTTGGGCATTTTGATCACAATAGCCATACATCAACACGATATCGACCTTTTCCGCAATTGGTAACCGGTCCATTTTAACACGGGTAATGTATCACGAAGCAAATACAGTCCGCACTGGCGGAATGTTACGTGATACCACGTACTTATACTTTGTGACTATTACAGCGCCATCTATCACAAAGCGAAAAAGTTGTCCAACTAAAACATTCATATTTCTTTACGTACTACACGAATATGTAATAAAAGAAAGGGGGGGGGGGGTTCCTATTTAAAAAAAAACGCAGTTGACATCGGTTTGACCTATGGCAGCGCCATCTAGCGGGCCAACCATACCGCCATCTGGTTTCCCCTTTCAAGCTAGACGAGTTTCGTTCTTTGTAGTTTTTTCGTTTGATGCATATTTCGTGCAATATTTGGCCCGGTCACTATCAATGGACCACCCTGTATATTTGTTGACTCTTATATTTAAATTATTATGTATTCGAATTGGACGAAAAAATAAAACAAAGAAAGACCATAACGCGATTCGAACCATGTCACCCAGGCAATAACGCTACTGAGTGATCCACACAGGCTGTCATGAGAATCGCCTAACTGCAGTAGATTAAAGTGGCTCGGAAAAATTCGATTTTTTCCGAGAATTCTATGGAGTTGCATGCAACTGCTTTGGAAGATTGATATTTGACTTCTGAACTTCACATACCATAAATATAAAATATTACAAGAATCTGGTTGCCAGGTAATCTCCTTGTTAGCAAGTCATCCCCCCCCCCCCCCCCCCCACTCCCAGTATGGGTTCCTTGACATCGGTGATGAGAAACTACTATGAAAATATTTCTTTACCCAGCTCCAACGTTCGAGATGTGCTTCACAATATAAGAGTCTGCATGTAGTTGGACTGTGGATAATGGTGTTTGCAGTGATGCTAACTCTCATGGCATGGCACACACTTCAGACCCAGTAGAGACAAGAAAATATTGGTTACAAGTACGATCCAGGACACTGTCTGCTGCCCTCATGTTAGGACAGTGTACAACTTGATTGGCTCATGCGTTGAGTAGCCAGGCAACTGGTACTGCAACAATCTGGAGCGCTTATTGCAGATCATTCTTCCCATCTGAGTGATCACGAGGTGCAGTGCAGTTTCATGCTTACTGTCATAATGTATAAGAAACCAATAAAGACGTGGCTGGCGCATGGAGTTCTGTAAGCTGGCCACCTGTTCGTTTTGACTGGCTGAAGGTTGCTGCACTTGTAGGTTGAGTAACATCTTCGGTGGCAACCGTGGACGTTCTGTTCCGCTCAGCTGCGTACTGCCACCTGTCAGGTGGAACTTATCATTGTTGTCTCCTAAATTAAATGTCTGTTCACCAAACACAGTTTCCATTCTAATGACCCTTACTCATGCAAGATCATTGCTAGTTATAATTAAGGTGATAACTTCAATATCCAGAGGGTGTGATCTGCCAAGAGTGTGGCTTAGATTGATGTTTGGAGGTGTCCCCAGAGTTTGGAGACTGTTTTGGTACCTGAACATTCAAACTTGGTGTAACTGCTACTCCAGTGTTCTGCCAAGGCATTAGGTGAGCACTGTCTCTGCCATGTCACATTTGTTGGGAACTGGGAGTGAAGAAACATTGTCATTAATAATGTTGGCACACACACCTATGTGGCTCAGTAATGTGACAAACAGAGCTGTCCTCAGAAATGGCATGGTTTTAGAGAATGCACTCAGTGATTGCAAACCATATAGCTAGTTGCTCAGGGAGGACAGGTGGTAGTTCAGGTTGCAGACTGAGGTGAATGGTACTGTTGTCAAAATACTGGTACACTTGTGGTATCACTGCAGGTCGGAGAGCAACAATGGACAAAATCTTGTGAAATGACCACAAGGCGGAAGGGAATCTCATGTAAGTATTCATGCATGGTCCAACTGGATAGGCTCCACATAACAATTCGAAAAGATTTGGTGGAATTATATTCAATGTGGTAGGCATGACAGAAACCACGTCCAACACGTCTGTCTACGACAGTTTGTTGAGCAGCACCTTGTTGTTCCATAAAAACACGGGAGAACTGCCGGATATCAGTAACTTCCTGCCACGATATTTCGGCGCAGAGTCTTCTGGCCATCTTCAGGTGAATGCCACTGTAGTAGTACTGGCGAGTACGCGCTGAGCTCCGCTATTTAAAGCCTTCTGAGGTGACATTGCGCATGCGCCGCTCAGTGCGCGCGTTCATAACGGCTCCGTGCGCTGCGCCTCGCGCCGTCCACTGTGAAAGCCTGGCGTATCGGTGTCAGGTCGATTTCCATCTTTATGCAGATAACTACGTCGACTACGAAGTTTCTCTATAACAGGATTCCAAGCAGAGTTCAGCTGATAACCGCTATCTCGATTGATGAGAGTCTCGTTGTCAGACAATCTTATTTCCACAGCTTCATTGATAATCGAGCTCCAAAAGTTGGATGTATGGGCTAAAATTTTTGTGTCGTTGTAATTCATGGAATGGTCTGTGGAAATACAATGTTCGGCGATTGCGGACTTGGTGGGTTGGAGAAGGCGAGTATGCCGTTGGTGTTCCACAATGCGTTCCTGCACAGTTCGTGTTGTTTGCCCTATATATGATTTGCCGCATTCACACGGAATTTTGTAAACACCTGGTTTACGCAGGCCCAGGTCGTCTTTAACGGATCCCACCAGTGATGAAATTTTGGAAGGAGGGCGAAAGATGACTCTCACTTGATACTTTCTCAATATTCTCCCTATCTGTGAAGAAATATTCCCAATAAATGGTAGATAAACAGTCGACCTGAAGGCCTCTTCCTCTTCCTTGTTCCGTCGTTTGTAGGTCTTCATCACTCTGTTCACTTGCCTAGGTGAAAAGCCATTCTTCAAAAATACTTTTTGCAGGTGTTCCAGTTCCGCTTGAAGACTGTCGGCGCCAGAGATAGTATGGGCACGGTGGACCAAGGTTTTGAGAACGCCCATTGTTTGTGCTGGATGGTGGCAACTAGTAGCTTGTAGATACAGGTCTGTATGAGTGGGCTTTCTGTACACCGAGTGACCAAGTGTGCCATCACTCTTCCGTCGCACCAAGACGTCTAAAAATGGCAGACAACCATCTCTCTCTATCTCCATGGTAAACTTTATGTTTTCATGTATGGAGTTCATGTGACGTAAAAATTCTTGGAGACGGTCCAGACCATGAGGCCACACTATAAAAGTGTCGTCAACGTACCGCCAAAATACTGTCGGTTTAAAAGTGGCAGAGTCGAGTGCTCTCTCCTCAAAATCCTCCATAAAAAGATTGGCTACCAGGGGAGACAAAGGACTCCCCATGGCGACACCATCAGATTGTTCGTAAAATTCGTTGTTAAATATAAAATATGTAGAGGAGAGAGTGTGCTCAAACAACGCTGTAATGTCTGCACCAAACATATTGCCAATGAGGTGTAGTGAGTTCACCAAAGGCACCTTTGTGAACAGTGAAACCACATCAAAACTGACCAATAAATCACTACTTTGCAGTTCTGGTGATTTTATCAGTCGACTTCAGTCACTACAACTGCAAAGTAGTGATTTATTGGTCAGTTTTGATGTGGTTTCACTGTTCACAAAGGTGCCTTTGGTGAACTCACTACACCTCATTGGCAATATGTTTGGTGCAGACATTACAGCGTTGTTTGAGCACACTCTCTCCTCTACATATTTTATATTTAACAACGAATTTTACGAACAATCTGATGGTGTCGCCATGGGGAGTCCTTTGTCTCCCCTGGTAGCCAATCTTTTTATGGAGGATTTTGAGGAGAGAGCACTCGACTCTGCCACTTTTAAACCGACAGTATTTTGGCGGTACGTTGACGACACTTTTATAGTGTGGCCTCATGGTCTGGACCGTCTCCAAGAATTTTTACGTCACATGAACTCCATACATGAAAACATAAAGTTTACCATGGAGATAGAGAGAGATGGTTGTCTGCCATTTTTAGACGTCTTGGTGCGACGGAAGAGTGATGGCACACTTGGTCACTCGGTGTACAGAAAGCCCACTCATACAGACCTGTATCTACAAGCTACTAGTTGCCACCATCCAGCACAAACAATGGGCGTTCTCAAAACCTTGGTCCACCGTGCCCATACTATCTCTGACGCCGACAGTCGTCAAGCGGAACTGGAACACCTGCAAAAAGTATTTTTGAAGAATGGCTTTTCACCTAGGCAAGTGAACAGAGTGATGAAGACCTACAAACGACGGAACAAGGAAGAGGCCTTCAGGTCGACTGTTTATCTACCATTTATTGGGAATATTTCTTCACAGATAGGGAGAATATTGAGAAAGTATCAAGTGAGAGTCATCTTTCGCCCTCCTTCCAAAATTTCATCACTGGTGGGATCCGTTAAAGACGACCTGGGCCTGCGTAAACCAGGTGTTTACAAAATTCCGTGTGAATGCGGCAAATCATATATAGGGCAAACAACACGAACTGTGCAGGAACGCATTGTGGAACACCAACGGCATACTCGCCTTCTCCAACCCACCAAGTCCGCAATTGCCGAACATTGTATTTCCACAGACCATTCCATGAATTACAACGACACAAAAATTTTAGCCCATACATCCAACTTTTGGAGCTCGATTATCAATGAAGCTGTGGAAATAAGATTGTCTGACAACGAGACTCTCATCAATCGAGATAGCGGTTATCAGCTGAACTCTGCTTGGAATCCTGTTATAGAGAAACTTCGTAGTCGACGTAGTTATCTGCATAAAGATGGAAATCGACCTGACACCGATACGCCAGGCTTTCACAGTGGACGGCGCGAGGCGCAGCGCACGGAGCCGTTATGAACGCGCGCACTGAGCGGCGCATGCGCAATGTCACCTCAGAAGGCTTTAAATAGCGGAGCTCAGCGCGTACTCGCCAGTACTACTACAGTGGCATTCACCTGAAGATGGCCAGAAGACTCTGCGCCGAAATATCGTGGCAGGAAGTTACTGATATCCGGCAGTTCTCCCGTGTTTTTATGGAACAATCAGTACGCCGGGAAAGCTTTAAACATCACAGCACCTTGTTGGTATGCAAAGGAGTTACATTCATTACCAAAGTCAACCAAAAGATTGGTAGTTGGTGCACATTGTTTGGATAGATGAGGGGAGGGGGATGGAAGGATTGACAACCCCATTGGAATTGCATAATAAAGTATAATTTTCACATTTCACAAAAGGTGATGATTGCTCCTGTTTATGCAAGGCACTAAACTGGACAGTATGTAAGTCACTGTCTTGCACAAAAGTTGCATGATCATTCAATTGCTGTTGCGAATGACATGAGATGAACATGGAATAATCCACAATAGGTGCTGTCGTTCATTACACTTCACAAATTATGGAGAGGATCCCAGTGAGGATGCCCCAGACAAAATGACAGACCAAAAATGCATAACAATACACATTATTGCTTGGTAACAATATACATAATGTATGTGCGTACTACAGAATCTCTGAATGAACAGCATCCAGACATAGTCCTGTTGCATTGCTGTGCTTCTGAGCAGAGTATTTGTCCTGTGTTACATGACAACTGTTGATGAGTCACTATAGTGTCATCAAAATTGATGGAATACTAAACCATACTGTTTTTGTCTGTGTGTGTACTTTTATGACTGCTTGATTGTGTTTGGTAACTTCAAAAGTGGGACTTACATATTGAAAGTAATTGTGTAAATAATTAGGTGAAGCACTATTGAGCATTCTACAGGCTGCCTTCTAGTATATGTACATGTATGGCCCCATGCCGCATCACATCCTGTATCAACTGCAGAGGCAGCTCTTATAAGTTACTAGAATCCCACTCTAAGTAGCCTACTGTTCATAAGACTGCCTATCTAGACTTCAGCCTGGGAGGACTGCACCACAAAAATTTTGAACAACAGATACTCTGCAATCCCATTATAATCTTCAGAGATGTGAAAGTATTTACTTTGTATGAGATTATGGAACTGAGTTTTTCAGCACATGACTGATGCAAATTCTCCTGCTAAAACTAGTGCTCCCTTGTGCACTGTCAAATACATGGCACTTCACTTCAGTTGACAAACTGGTAAAGGCCCCTGTAAATGATCAAACCAATTTGTTGAATCGAATGTTTCCTATCCATAGGTTTGGCAAAAAAGTGTGCAGGTGTACCAACAAGAAGCCTGTTAAGTTTAAGCTTATTTTTGAAGCAGCTGTCATGCTCTCACATTTTTACTCTAGTGGGAATGACTACTAATACCGATAAAACATTTGTTGCACTGACTTTATCACTGAATATAAAGAAGAAAAAACGAAAGTAGGACACTGGTTCAGGGAATCATTGAAATGTAGAGATTAGATTAGATTAGATTAATACTAGTTCCATGGATCATGAATACGATATTTCGTAATGATGTGGAACGAGTCGAATTTTCCAATACATGACATAATTAGGTTAATTTAACAACATACTTAAGTTAATATAACAACTTTATTTTATTGTGTTTTTTTGTTTTTCTCAATTTTTTATTTTTATTTTTTTAATTTTTTTTAATATTTTTTTTTTTTCCTTAATTTATACCTAAAAATTCCTCTATGGAGTAGAAGGAGTTGTCATTCAGAAATTCTTTTAATTTCTTCTTAAATACTTGTTGGTTATCTGTCAGACTTTTGATACTATTTGGTAAGTGACCAAAGACTTTAGTGCCAGTATAATTAACCCCTTTCTGTGCCAAAGTTAGATTTAATCTTGAATAGTGAAGATCATCCTTTCTCCTAGTATTGTAGTTATGCACACTGCTATTACTTTTGAATTGGGTTTGGTTGTTAATAACAAATTTCATAAGAGAGTATATATACTGAGAAGCTACTGTGAATATCCCTAGATCCTTAAATAAATGTCTGCAGGATGATCTTGGGTGGACTCCAGCTATTATTCTGATTACACGCTTTTGTGCAATAAATACTTTATTCCTCAGTGATGAATTACCCCAAAATATGATGCCATATGAAAGCAATGAGTGAAAATAGGCGTAATAAGCTAATTTACTAAGATGTTTATCACCAAAATTTGCAATGACCCTTATTGCATAAGTAGCTGAACTCAAACGTTTCAGCAGATCATCAATGTGTTTCTTCCAATTTAATCTCTCATCAATGGACACACCTAAAAATTTGCAATATTCTACCTTAGCTATATGCTTCTGATTAAGGTCTATATTTATTAATGGCGTCATACCATTCACTGTACGGAACTGTATGTACTGTGTCTTATCAAAATTCAGTGAGAGTCCGTTTACAAGGAACCACTTAGTAATTTTCTGAAAGACAGTATTGACAATTTCATCAGTTAATTCTTGTTTGTCAGGTGTGATTACTATACTTGTATCATCAGCAAAGAGAACTAACTTTGCCTCTTCATGAATATAGAATGGCAAGTCATTAATATATAATAAGAACAACAAAGGACCCAAGACTGACCCTTGTGGAACCCCATTCTTGATAGTTCCCCAGTTTGAGGAATGTGCTGATCTTCGCATGTTACGAGAACTACTTATTTCTACTTTCTGCACTCTTCCAGTTAGGTACGAATTAAACCATTTGTGCACTGTCCCACTCATGCCACAATACTTGAGTTTGTCTAGCAGAATTTCATGATTTACACAGTCAAAAGCCTTTGAGAGATCACAAAAAATCCCAATGGGTGGTGTTCGGTTATTCAGATCATTCAAAATTTGACTGGTGAAAGCATATATGGCATTTTCTGTTGAAAAACCTTTCTGGAAACCAAACTGACATTTTGTTAGTACTTCATTTTTACACATATGTGAAGCTACTCTTGAATACATTACTTTCTCAAAAATTTTGGATAAAGCTGTTAGAAGGGAGATTGGACGGTAATTGTTGACATCAGATCTATCCCCCTTTTTATGCAAAGGTATAACAATAGCATATTCCAGTCTATCAGGGAAAATGCCCTGTTCCAGAGAGCTATTACACAGGTGGCTGAGAATCTTACTTATCTGTTGAGAACAAGCTTTTAGTATTTTGCTGGAAATGCCATCAATCCCATGTGAGTTTTTGCTTTTAAGCAAGTTTATTATTTTCCTAATTTCAGAGGGAGAAGTGGGTGAGATTTCAATTGTATCAAATTGCATAGGTATGGCCTCTTCCATTAACAGCCTAGCATCTTCTAATGAACACCTGGATCCTACTATATCCACAACATTTAGAAAATGATTATTAAAAACATTTTCAACTTCTGACTTTTTGTTCGTAAAGTTTTCATTCAATTTTATGGTAATACTGTCTTCCTCTGCTCTTGGTTGACCTGTTTCTCTTTTAATAATATTCCAAATTGTTTTAATTTTATTATCAGAGTTGCTGATTTCAGACATGATACACATACTCCTGGATTTTTTAATAACTTTTCTTAATATAACACAGTAGTTTTTATAATGTTTGATAGTTTCTGGGTCACTACTCTTTCTTGCTGTCAGATACAATTCCCTTTTCCGGTTACAAGATATTTTTATACCCTTAGTAAGCCATGGTTTGTTACAAGGTTTCTTACGAGTATATTTAACTATTTTCTTGGGGAAGCAGTTTTCAAATGCATTCACAAAAATGTCATGAAATAAATTATATTTTAAATTGGCATCAGGTTCACGGTACACCTCATCCCAGTCTAACTGCTGTAGGCTTTCCCTGAAATTTGCAATTGTTAAATCGTTGACTGAACGTACTACTTTGGAGGACTGTTTAGTATTGCTGAATGGAGCTATGTCATATATTGTAACTAGCTGTGCACCATGATCAGAAAGACCATTCTCAACAGGCTGAGCATTTATCTGGTTAAACTTATCTTGGTCTATAAAGAAGTTATCTATCAGTGAGCTGCTATCCTTTACCACCCGAGTAGGAAAATCAATAATGGGTGTCAAATTGAAAGAACCAAGTAATACTTCAAGGTCATTTTTCCTATCACCCTCTTTCAGAGAATCTACATTGAAGTCCCCACAAATAATAATATGCTTCCCCCTGTCTGACAGATAGCACAACAAGGAGTCCAAATTTTTCAGAAATAGATGAAAATTTCCTGATGGGGATCTATATACAGTTACAATTATAAATGTGCCTTTCTTTAATTTAAGCTCACAGGCACATGCTTCTATATGTTTCTCTACACAAAACTTTTTTGTTTCTATACTTTTTGCACAATGATAACTTTTGACATATATGGCAACTCCTCCTTTCTCCATATTTTCTCTCATTACATGTGCAGAGAGCTTATATCCACTTACATTTACCTTATCCGTATCAGTAACAATGTGATGCTCAGACAGGCATAGTATATCTATTTCATTCTCAGCTTCTAAATCTTCTAAACAAACCAGAAGCTCATCTACTTTATTCTTTAAACTCCCAATATTTTGATGAAATATACTTACATTATTTTTAATTATACTTTTATGAGAACCTTTCCTTATTCTAACATTTGCAGTACTCTCCTGTCTCAGTTTCTCATTGTGCTTAGGCCTAGTTCCTATACCAGTGGTCACACGGTGTTCAGAGAGGCAGATTATGTCAACTGGGTTGGGTGACTTTAATTCATCAATGCAATTACCTAGGACTGAGATACAACTTGGTGGAGGTAAATATACCCATGAAAGTTCTTAAAATACCACAGTGTGGGAACATATACATTGCCCATAGAAAAACTGCACAGCTTCCATTTCTAATCTGATCGCATCCCCACTGGTACACTTTGCACAGAATAGTTGTCTTCCTGCATAACATAAATGGCTGCGAAAGACACATTGTGGTAACTCTGTACTCTTGTTTTTATCCATATACACCCTAATCTCTTGATCTAACTACATACGAAATACATTCAGAAAGTAAGTGTACTGTGACAATTATGGGCTATGGTTTTTGGACAGTTGGCAACACTGAGTGGTTGCAGGGGATCCCATGATCCAAGTGAGCATTGCAAGAACACGGTAGTAAGTAAACTCATGTTGTAGTATCCAATTTTGTGAAAGATGGTGCTAAGAAATCTCACCAAGTATGAGCAAACCACATACTGTGATCAACAGTTTATTCATGGAAGAAGTAAGACCCACCAAACTCTTTTCGTGAATCTAAATATTTAGAGTGACATAACGAGTGTGTTCAAGTAGTGTAAGGAGTTTAGTAGAAGCAGAAAAAAGTGCATGATGAACAAAGGGGTTGACAGTCCCAAATTTTGACTGACGAGTTGTTGAAAACAATTGATGAAACTGTTTGCGAAGGCATTTGATTGACAGTGGTTGAAATTTCTGTGATTTTTCCTAATTATCTGGAACTGTCTTATATGAGACACTCACAGATGGGTGGAAAACCAGAAACTGTGCCCAAAGGGCCCAAAACAGATGACAAAGCAACACAAGAAAGATTGCAGCAGTAGTACATGTAACTTTCTTGAACGACTTGAATGGGAACTGAGGATTTTCTGAGTTCTGTTGTGACTGGAGATGAACCATGGGTGGCTAATAAGCTAAAAACATTGTTGCCTCAGTGTTTTGTGAGCAAAAAGGCAATATTTTTGTCAAATTTCTGCCTCAGGGGGAGCCCATCAAAGCACAACAATACTGAGAGACCCCCAAAAATCGAAAGGAACATTCAAAGCAAAAGGAGCAGAATGCTAAAGAGTGGAGTGTGCTTGTTGCACAACAATGATTGTCCTTGAATAGTCTTAGCCACCAAGGCACTCTAAGTCATTTGATTAGGGTCTTTTGAACCAACCCCATGTATTTCCCTGACTTCACATCTTCAGATTATCGTCTTTTCACTTCTGTGAAGGCACACGTGAATGGAACTAAATTTTAAACCAACGAACAAGTGCAGAAAGCAGTTATGACGTGGGGGAAAGAGCTGGCAGGAGTGCTCTTTGAGGAGGGCCTGCGACAGCTCACCACATGCACTGAACTAGATGGTGATTATGTGGAAAAATAATCAACAGGTGTATCAACAACATCCTGTAATTTTTTCAAAGAAACTTTTTTTTCAGATAAAATATAAAACTCTACTATACTTCTTTCTGAACAGGCCTCAGAGAGAAAAAAAACCTATTCACCAATACACATAGAGGTTAAGGAAATGTGTAAGCTTTTGGAGCCACTGGCTCTGGCAGAAACATTGAGGGGAAAGGAAGAGGGGGTGAAGGAAAAGGACTGGCCAGATTTGGGAAATGGGGTGAGTTACTGTGGTGTCACCGCTAGACACCACACTTGCTAGGTGGTAGCTTTAAATCGGCCGCGGTCCATTAGTAAATGTCGGACCCGCGTGTCGCCACTGTGTGATCGTAGACCAAGCGCCACCACACGGCAGGTCTAGAAAGACGGACTAGCACTCGCCCCAGTTGTACGGACGACATTGCTAGCGACTACACGTACGAAGCCTTTCTCTCATTTGCCGAGAGACAGAATAGCCTTCAGCTAAGTCCATGGCTACGACCTAGCAAGGCGCCATTAACCATATCTGGAGTCTCACTTGTATTATCAAGAGCAATGTACAACAAGAAATTAAAGTTAAGTATACGAGAAGCTCCGTTCTTTTCTTTATAGCTTTCATCACGTATCATGTTTCAGACTTCACGCCAGTCGGCGTGTGTGTACGCGTGCCGTTCGGTTACCCGTCACTGTGGACTGGCTGCCTTGTCAGTCCACTACATTGGCGACGAGGATGGGATTGACTAGTTTCAAAATCTGTTCCCGTATACGAACATCGGAAACGTTCTGTGCAATTGCATCACGTACCATTGTATCTGCTTGCGTTCGCGGGACACGTGGCGGTGCGGAAGTGCGCGAAGGCTGTTTACAGGTCCGCGCAGCGCGCCCGGCGGGCCGGTTAATGCGACACACAGCTAGCGAAGTTTCAAATGATTCCTGAGCAAAGTCAAGTGTGTCTTGCCTATCCAATATGTCTATCACTTGTTGAAGGGAGGGATTGTGCGTTTGAATGTGAATGTGGACTCCCTTATTCAGATACTATGGTGCGCAATGCCTCTTCCATTTCAGCTCCGCTTCATCGCTTACGCCGTAAAGGTGTTCCGTTCGTCTGGACGACGGAATGCGAACGCGCCTTTCGCCAGTTGAAATTGGCGTTGCTTTCAAATACTTGCCTTACGCCATTCGATCCCCAGAAACCCCTTTTGTTGATGGTAGATGCATCGGATTTCGGGATCGGTGCTGTGCTTGCGCACAAAGATGGTTCGCATGATCGCCCTATTGCCTTTGCGTCCAAATTGCTCTCGTCTGCGCAAAGGAATTATTCACAGATCGAGAAAGAAGCTTTAGCTCTCGTGTTTGGTGTTACTAAGTTCCATGATTTCTTGTATGGTCGTCACTTTACCATCATCAAGGACCACAAACCTTTGACATCGCTTTTTCATCCGCACAAGCCTGTACCTCCACGTACAGCGCAGAAATTCATTCGCTGGTCTATTTTCCTCTCGCAGTACCGCTACGATATCTTGTATCGGTCCACTGCTAAGCACGGAAACGGTGATGCGATGTCCCGTTTGCCTGTTGCTGCGGATAAAGCATTCGATTCTTCCGAACTTGCTTGCATGTTCATTGATTCGGAAACCGATGATGTGGTCGACTCGTTTCCGATTGATTTTCGTCGTGTAGCTACAGCTACAGCTGCTGACCCTGTCCTTGCTACTGTTTTGCGTTTTGTTGCTACGCAATGGCCCTTGTCAAAGTCGCGGATCACGGATCCGTTGGTTCGCCGATTTTTTGCTCACAAGGAGAGCCTTTTTGTACGACGTGGTGTTTTGTTGTTGCGTTCTGATAATGATCAGTCTAGGGTCGTGGTTCCACGTTCGTTACAGTCCTCTGTCTTAAAGCTTCTCCACCAAGGACATTGGGGTATAGTGCGCACGAAACAACTTGCTCGTCAGCACTGTACTTGGTTCGGAATCGATGCTGCGATTACGAATATGTGCTCTTCTTGCATGGCGTGTGCCGAACAACAATCCGCACCGCCGCGGAAATTCTTTGCATGGCCGAAGGCCACTTCCCCTTGGCAACGCTTACATATTGATTTTGCTGCTCCATTCTGGAATGCTCGATGGTTGGTTGTAGTCGATTCATTCAGTAATTTTCCATTTGTTGTCCGGATGTCTTCCACGACGTCATCTGCCACCATCCATGTGTTGTCCGCTATCTTTTGCATTGAAGGTCTACCACAGACTATTGTTTCCGACAATGGCCCACAATTCATGTCCGCAGAATTTCAGTCATTCTGCAAGGCCAATGGTCTTCACCATCTGACATCTGCGCCGTTTTCGCCTCAGTCAAACGGTGCCGCTGAACGATTGGTCCGGACTTTCAAGTCACAGATGTTGAAGTTGAAAGAGTCGCATTCTCGGGAGGACGCGTTATTGCTCTTTTTGTCCTCATATCGCTCTCAGCCCCGCGATGGTCGCTCGCCGGCTGAGTTGCTCCACGGTCGTCCTCATCGAACCTTGATGTCTTTGCTGCATCTGCCGCATCAGGTTCCTGTGCAGCGGCAGACTCCTGCTTTTGCTCCAGGCGACGTTGTATTCTATCGCAACTATCAAGGTTCACGGCGTTGGCTCGCAGGGCACATTCTTCGCTGCCTCGGCCGCGCGATATAATTGGTTGTGGGGGCCTCTGGTGAGGTGCGTCGGCATCTCAATCAGCTGCGCCTCTGTCGTCGCACGGGTTCTGCCGCTCCCCGTCTGCTTTCAGCGATGGTGCCGTCCGGTCAGCGCCCTGGGGACCCATCTACTGGCTCGCCTCATCCCCAGGTGTTACCGACGATGCCTTCCATTTCGCCCCATGGCGTCGCGCAGCCGCCGCCGCCGCCGCCGCCGCCCGCAGTGGACGCTTCGCTGCAGCCGCCCAGCGCCTCCCTGGGTCACGCGCCGCCGCTCGCTTCCCGTGACCAGCTGTCCTCCGCCATGGAACTCTTGCCCGCTCCGGACCACATGGCGTCATCGCGCGTCGGATACCCCGACGCAGTGGAGGTCGACCCTTAGGCCCCTTCTGTCTCATTACGGGCGCATACACCGCATGTTGATGTGCACCCTGGACTAGGTTTTCAGGCGTTTCCTAGCTCCCCTCGGACCGAATGGCCGGGTGCGGGTGGCACAGCCTCGCCTGTTGTTAGGCTCCCCACCTCATCGCATACATCAACATGGGGTCCTCCCCACGGCGGGCGGAAGCCTAATCACACGACCGTTCACCGATTTGCAGGGGAGGAATGTGGTGTCACCGCTAGACACCACACTTGTTAGGTGGTAGCTTTAAATCGGCCGCGGTCCATTAGTACATGTCGGACCCGCGTGTCGCCACTGTGTGATCGTAGACCAAGCGCCACCACACGGCAGATCTAGAGAGATGGACTAGCACTCGCCCCAGTTGTACGGACGACATTGCTAGCGACTACACGTACGAAGCCTTTCTCTCATTTGCCGAGAGACAGTTAGAATAGCCTTCAGCTAAGTCCATGGCTACGACCTAGCAAGGCGCCATTAACCATATCTGGAGAGAGTTTCACTTGTATTATCAAGAGCAATGTACAACAAGAAATTAAAGTTAAGTATACGAGAAGCTCCGTTCTTTTCTTTATAGCTTTCATCACGTATCATGTTTCAGACTTAACGCCAGTCGGCGTATGTGTACGCGTGCCTTTCGGTTACCCGTCACTGTGGACTGGCTGCCTTGTCAGTCCACTACAGTTACAAGAAAGTTATCCAGTAACCAGGTACAGGGGAAACTTACTCAACAAGATAAGGAATTAAGAAGGCCAATTATTGGAGACTACATGGAATGAGATTTGGAAACCTGAGAGCTGAAAGGTGGAAGATAGGGTAATAAGCAAGACAGAAATTACTGAGAAAAATATTGTGCAAGACTTAATAGAAGTGGAAAGTTAAGAGTATACATGGGGTGGAAGTGGGAGTCAGGTTAAACTAGACAGATCAGAAAGTAAACGAAAACTGAAAGAGAGTAAAGAAAGGAATAGTTACTGAAAAGGAATACTAAGACCAAAGAAATTATGTAAATTAAGGCCAGGAGGATGATGATAACCAAGGACATAATTATTATAGTACCAGTTCCCACTTCAGGAGTTCTGAGAACCCACATGGAACATGTGGTTAAACAGACACTGAGGTCATGACTATCATTCATTGTACAGCATGCTGTACATGTGCTGTGTGCTGCCAATATACAACCTCTGTCTCTGCATATTCACCCTGCTGGTACATGATGTGTCATTTCACAGGTGCCCCCCCCCCTTTTTTTCATAGTGTATTTTGGCAGGTACAGGACTGGTGTAAGTGGTGGAACAGTCACACGAGCAGGAGCTATAGGGTAGGGAAATGATTACAAACATACCTTAGGGTCTGACTAGAATATTGCAGAGATTTGGGGAGGGAGGGGTACAAAGTTATTCTAGGTGGATTAAGCAAAATTCAGAATGGACCACTCTTTGTGGCATGATTTTGGGAAGTCATAGCCTTGTTGAAGTAGCTGATTAATACATTCAGGACCAGGAAAGTACTTAGTGACAAGAGGTGTATTCCTAAGCTGTTTTTTGGAGGGATCAGATTGGATCCGATGCCTCAGGAAATCATCATCTGAATTATGATGGGATGATTATGTCCAGTGAAGACAGAGTTGGGAGTGATGGTGTCCTGCTGTAAATTGTCTGCATCTTAACAAATATGTTTGCCTTGAATGCCAAAGTTCTATGGGAGGGAACATTTAACATGGAAAGGATGGAAACTATCAAAATATAAGTGCTGCTGTTTTTAATGGTTTTAATGTGAGCAGAAGTGTCTAGCTAACCCTCACTGAGAATGAGGTGAATGGCAAGGAAAGTGACATAGAATAAAAAAAAGATCTATGTGAAACTCAATTAGGAGAATGTATAGTATTCAGAGATTCCAAACTTATAACAGGTCATTCTCACCATGAGTCCATCTGGTAATGATGCCATCAATGTATCTATTCTCACCATGAGTCCATATGGTAATGATGCCATCAATGTATCTAAGCCAAACCGAGGGCTGATGGGCTGAAGGGTTGAGGGATTCCAGGAAAGTTCCTTCCACGTGACCCACAAAAAGTTGGCACAGGAAGGAGCCATCCCAGTTCCCATGTTATTGTTTTTATATCTGCTCCTCAGATTTTAAGTTTAAAGTTAAGTAAGGTGAACAGGAAGGCTGTCATAAGTTTGGAATCACATGTGAACTGGTTGAGTTAATGTTCAGCAGTTGAAAGAGCATGCATGTGGGACATTTTGGTACACTGGGAGGTGGCACCAATGGTGACAATTGAGGTGTGTTGTGGGAGTGGGACAGGGACAGATTTCAGACCACAAGGGAAATGGTTGATGTCTTTAATATAAGATATGAATCTTTGTACTAATGGTTGCAGGTTTTTATCAACTAAGGAGATTATGTTCAGTAGGTGCTTCGAAGCAAGCAACTATGGTCAGCCAGGGTGACTGGGGTTGTGGATCATAGAAACATAAAAGAAGGAAGTGCATGGTTTTGGTGGAGATAGGAATTTCTATGGATTGAGATGTTAGTCCATGCAAGGGGTCTGAGATTTTAAGGAGGGTCTGTAGGTCAGTTTGTACCACAGGGAAAGGTTGGAGAGTCATGTTGTAGGGACCTGAAGAAAGATATAGCCAGCTGTCATATGTGAAGGAAAGCAGGTCCTTCATCATAGTAGTGTGCTTAAATTCAGGTTTAGGGCTCAGAGTGAACCCCTTGGGTAATACAGATAATTCAGGAGGGCAGAGTGCCATAGATGACAGGTTGAGAACACTTTACTGTTGTGGCTGGTTCTTGTTATCATGGCTTAATCATTTTAATCATTCTGGGAACAGTGGTGAAGGCCTGAAGGAAGGAGGTGGGGGTGTTAAGGATGTTGGCCAAGTCTGGTTTGTAGCAGAGAAATTGTGGGTTGATGGTGTATCTGTTTAGGGAGCTGGAGAGGGGCACCACACATAAAACACTTAGCTTTCTGCAATTATTAACTCTTGGATGATATTTTGTCTATAATCTCTGTTTTGCTTGTTACCCTAACTTTCACCTTTATGGCCTCATGTTTTCAAACCTCGTCTGGTGCAGTCCAGAACAATCAGTTTGTCTTTCTCATCCCAACTGGTAAGTCTCTCATGATTTGAGGTACTGGGCAACTTTTTGTAACCCTCCCGATTTCCTATATTTGACCAGTCTTGCTTTCATCCCTCTTCCTTCTCCTTAAAACCTTCTGACATGAGGAGCCATTGGTTCCAAGAGGTTGCACATTACCTTAGCTTCTATACGTGTTTTCTCCTGCTGCCACTTGGTGATTTTATATTTATCCAAATATACTATATTTATACTATATTTTCAAAAATTTATTATTTTAGTTGATATATACACTCTTGATTGTAGTTGTGTAAATAGATGATACAGTGATAAACTGTTTCTCATTAAAAACACATAGCAAAACTTCAACACAAACAATGTACAAAATTGGTCATGCTCCAATCAAAATTTCTCATTAACACATCAAACAAAGCCACATGCTGCCATATAATTTAACAAACAAGTGAAGTTTGACAAATTATTTGATTATTTCCAAGGGCCTTTTGTTTTCTCAAAAAATAGAGAACAGGTTTTTAGCAGATTGAAATGAGTTTTATTTTATAGGAAGTTGATCTCTACAATGTAACTGTCACTTAAGAACACAAACCGTGGCGAAAAAAGGTCATTTTCAGATTTGAAATCTTACAAGTGAAACTTCCCATCGTAACTCTCACCCTCCCAAACCCCCCCTCTCCCCACCCCACCCCACCCTCATATGGCCCAGTCAATAGCCCACCAAAAACTGAAGATAGATGAAGCATGAAAACAGGAAGAAGGTGTGCTGAACTGCGAAAAACAATAAATAAATAAAATACAAATTAGAAACAGTGATTGGTCCAACTTTAACAAGTAGAACATTGAGCAAAGTGAAAGAGCCATGGTGTTATGGTTAAATGGGCAGGGTGTTTAACTACAATGCAGGTGAGTCATGTTCAAAACTCCCTCATGTCATTTACTTAATTTAATTATTTTATTTATTTATTTATTTACAACACTATGAACTGGTCATTGAAATGTTTGTTCTCTTTCTGTAGTCTTGGCAGTTGTCTTACTATACACTGGTTATAGGATACAAGTCATGTGGTAAGAAGACATTATACCAACATAAGTAAATGTGATGTATAGTGAGAGCAGGTGAGATACCACATAGATGCCTCACAGAAAATAAAAACAACTAATAACCAGTGTGCTCTATGTTACAACAAAGGAATTCAAGAATCAAAACTTTTAAAACAGAACGCAAATTAAAAAAAAATGTTAAAAACATTTTTTTGACAGAGCACAGAGAAACAGTGTGTTTATGAAACTGTTGTGTTCATTTGTTGCAGCTTATGTGATGAAATGTTATGTTTTCATCATTTCCTTGGGAGTGATCACATTCACATTCATACGAACCCAAGTTGGGCGAGGTGGCATAGCTCACTCACTAACCAGGTGTACAAATTAGGTGCGTCTATACGAGATCCCTAGCATATGAGACATGTACGGTCACTAACGCTGCGTATGACGCATGGGGTATCCAACACTGTCACCATTTAACCCCATGCCTTGGCTGTTCCACTTTGCTGTATGTTGCACTTGCTATGCTTAAACCTTTCACTTTTTCTGTTTTGCTTTTTTCCCCCACAGTTCTGTACACCTTACTCCAGTTTCATGCTTGTTCAGTGTTCAGTTTTAGACAGGAGTTTCCATTGTTAGGAAACAGGCTCTGGCTTTGCTCAATATTCAAAGTCATATTTTAAGATAACTTAATTATTGAGATATTACAACTAGCTTCATTAATGAAAACCTGTTGGCCAATAACAGTATTTAAAATGTATTTGAATTTTTATTGGTAAATTTTCTTAGCTAATGCATTCTTCTTTATCCTATACTTAACTTATAGTTACAGTATCTTATTTTCAAAACAGAAATGCTGTTTTTTTATTCAGAGATGTCAATCTCAATTTTTGTTCTTTTTTTTTTTTTAAGAAAATAGAGTTATTCTTAGCAAAGTTAATGAACAGTGTTGTATGCCTTAATTATTTATAAAATCAAAGTACACAATAAAATTTCACACAGTTAAGTGATAATCCTTAAATACTATTTTACAGTCTTTCAATTCAAAAACTGCTCTATAATGCTATTTTTGTGGGTTAACTAACAAAATTTCCCCCAGTAGAGCCCACACCACAGGCTCAAACTAGAGGTATACAGACCCTAAATACAAGCCTGACTGTTCACATGCTACTATCCATTAAGTTTTCAGATAATTTTAAAATAATTTTCCGGTTGAGAACAGAATTTTGCGTATTTACGCTATCTGATGAAAGGTATGCCAACAACTGATAGTGGCCATAAATGTGGGAGTTTATCCACCCTTCACCTATGTAGTGTGTTTAACACTGCTGGTGACACTTTAGTGAGATCTTAATGACTATGGAGGAATAGCAGCCTATTATTTCCTCAAGACATGAAGAGAAGCTAATGATGTCAGATGTTCGAGTATGCAGCAAAGTCCACATTCCAGCTCATCCCTCAGGTGTTCCATACGGTTCAGACTGCGGCTATGGGAAAGCTAGTCAATTTCAGGACTTATCATTCACAAATAATTTCCTCACAGATAGTACTTTATGACAGGGTATAAGTCTTGCTGATACAATAAATCATTGTCTGTAAATGCCCTACACTCTACATGTATCCAAGTTAAAAATAGTTAATTCTTGTTCATTTTGATGTGATATAAAGGAATATGATGTTTAAAATGTTTACTTAGATCTCAATCTGTTGAAAGAATTGCAATTAATTTTATGATAGATGGAAATTTTGCTATATTGGCAATTTTTTATTGTTACAAATAAAGGCTGTCAACAGTGGAGAGGCCATATTTTTTTCCTAGAGAAGCTATTGTGTTTACATAAATATCTTTTGTAGTACTTTGAGAACCTGTCTGCTTCTTGTTCTCAGCAATTTTCTGCAACTGAAGTTAAATTTTTGCGAGGAAATAAGAAATCAAATACAAACCTTTATTTATCTTCATGAGTGCTAAATACAATCGTAATCTGAATTTTCTTAAGCACATTTATTTTGTTTACGTTTTGTATTAATTCAAGTTTAAGATGACATGTATGTGTGTCAACAGTGTGAAAAACTTTTGCTATGGGTATGATGAAGTGACTTTTGCTTCTCAGAAATGTGAATTGACTCCATTAATAAGGACAGCAATTACCATTACTTTGTTTGTAAAGTATATGAGGATAATCCTTGGGCACCAAATATTTGCCATAGTTCATGTGCAATAAAATCTATTACTGGTTAAACAAAACAGTAAAGTCAGTGGTATTTGGTGTTCTCATGATATGGCAAGAACCAATAAATCATGTCAGTAATTATTATTTTTGTGTGGTGCCACATCTTAAACATGGAACACCGAGAAAGAAAACCAACTGCTACATGACCATTTCCACATGAAGAGGGTCTGACTGATGCTATTTCTCCAGAATATTATGTGCTAGAATCAGGTGAAGATGAGGAGAGTGAATGTAAATAACAGCCTCAGTCTTTACAGCAAGATCCAGATTATACACTAGAATTGATATCACCCAGCAAGCCACATTAAATTTCTCAAGAAAAACCTTATGATTTAAGTTGTTGCCTGGAGTTACCAAAACACAAGTCCAATCTTCTTGGTTCCTGACTCAAGCAGTGGGTTCTTCTGGGGAAAATATGTTGAAGTGTATGTATATAGACATCAAGAGAGATACTTAACACCATTTTTTGATATGAAAAACAACTTCATTGCATACAATGATGTAAATGACCTGATGGCATTTTTGAGGATTGAGTGTAACCCCGGAGACTTCATTGACTCCTCTAAGTCGAGCTTGAAAGCTGTTTTGTTTCATTCCAAAAATACACTCCCATCTATTCCTGTAGGTCATGGTGTACTATGAAGGAGAGCTATGAAAATGTAAAATTGCTTCTTGGATTAAAAAGTCAATCAGTGGCAGATACATGGTGATCTGAAGGTTAGCAATTAGGATATACTACGATTGCTGCTTACTTTACGAGTGGGATATTCCCAACAGAAAATCACACTACATATGAGAAATGTGGCCTGAAAGGAATAAGATGGAACCCGGAAAAAGAATATGCAGTACTCCCTAAGTTTCCAATTATAAAGTCTTATTGCCACTTTTACACATGAGGTTAGGACATAGAATAATTTAGTGAAAGCAATGAATCAGGATGGAGAAGCTTCCAAATATTTAAAGAAACAATTCCCACATCTCAGTAATGTTAAGATCAAAGAAGGAATCTTTTTTTGTACCATAAATTTGAGAACTGTTTAAGGACTGAGCATTTAATAGCTTCACTAAAGGGAAACAGAAAGCAGCTTGGGAAGCCTTCAGAGATGTTATTTGCAATTTATTGGTAAACCAAAGAGCTGAAAATTACAATCTAGCTGTTTATGATTTTCTGAGGACATAGGAGCTAGGTTGTATCATGTCACTCATGATCCTCTTTTTGGATTTACATCTCAACTTCTTTCCAAGCAGTTGTAATGTCGTGAGTGAGATGCACTATGACAAGCATGGAAAGTGACTTGTCTAAAATATTTCAGTAATGGAAAGAAGTTATCAGGACAAGTGGAACTCTCATATGCTTGTAATTAGTGTTGCAATGTCATGAGAGAAGCCCCAGAAGTAGTTAACAAATGAAGACCAAAAAAGCAAACACTCCAGTCAATAAACAGGTAAGACAAAATGGTTAAGTTCTATACATAGTTACATACAAATATCTTTGAACTAAGAGCTAACAAAAAATTTCTGATGTCTTATTCTTGCCCTTTGACACCAATTTAACTTGACTATTTTTGTAAAGGATAGAGATAACTTTAATTTTTTGTAGAGCAGTACTCTAAACTTTTGTCCTATTGTTTGCAGTACACGATGCTGTAAAATGCATTTTTTAAGTGCAGTAAGGGGGTCACATGGTAACCAGGATAAACACCCCCATACTGTAGCACCACATCATCTGTACTTCATGATTAGCACTACATATATTGGCAGGTAACATTCTCCAAGCATTCATTAAACCCCAACTTTCCAATGGGTTGGTGTAGGGTATAGCATGATTCAACAGTTCAAATCCACATTTCCAGTCATTCACTGTCCAGTGGCATTGCTTAGCACTGGCTACAGAAGTCTGTTGCTTACAAGGAGGTACTCTACCTTCATACCCCATTCTTTTTAACTCCCTACCCACAATCATTGTGCTAGCTGTACTGCTAGCAGCACTTTGAAACTCATGAATTATTTTTCCAATTATTTCATGCGATTATTTAAAACCCCTCTCCACAAAGCCTTATCATCCCTGGCCATCATATGCCTGCTCTTTGTTTAGCTACATTTTTTCCTTTGTGTTTCCACTTCCACTCTTATCGCTAACTGTCAATCTGAGCAGCTTTAGAAGGGTTGAAATGTCCCTCATGGATTTGCCACTCAGATGACATCCAGTAACTAGTCCATGTTTGAAGTCACTGTTTCTCTTGACCAACCCATTCTGCTATAACTACTACGTTATTGATAATATGACGCTACCCACCACTTTTTATACTGCCAGGTGCACCTCTTATGACACCTAGTGCTGAATTCCACATTATATAAGGATGTCCAGATAGTAGAGTTTATATGTTAATTACTGATCACCGTTCAATAATGTCTTACAATTCAACTATCTGAATTCTCATTAGATTCTCAATAAGATTAAATGACAGAAAGAACATCACGTGTATGCAAGGTGAGAGATCTGTCGAAGACTTTTGTCAGTACATTACTTCATGCACACATCACAAGTCAAGTTGCTGCTCCGTCACAATGTAAGAATGGATCCATACTAGGCAGTTTCCTAATCCTCAACAGTAAATGTAAATCACAATTTCAGGATAACTTATTGAACAAAACTTTTACTTTACCATTTGTTCGAGACATTTCTCCATTATACTCAATACTTTCACCCACTTTGAGATCATACATAGTATATTCTTACTAAAAATTGATGGTTATTACCTGTCAGGGTACAGTGGAAACATAGTACTCTAGTTTAGAGTACATTCTACTATATAAGGCTGGAATCTGTGTTACTGGAAATTTCCCTCCACTTTGAACTCATTGAGTTTAAATTTCTCTACAGCAAATGCATTTTATTGATGATACATGCTTGTTGACTTCTATGTGCCTCAACTCATACTGGATCCCATCATCACTCACGTCAGGACACAATGATGGTGCAAGGATTTTATACATCTCTCCATGTATTAAATCATGTGTTTATTGGAATCAATGGTAAATTCACATGGCTTTATCTAAGCACTAATTGTTTGAGTACTCCACAGGCAGCAGCACACTGGTTAACCTGCACTTCTCAGTGATGATTCTTTGGCTTCCCATGTTGTGCCTAACTACATGCTTGACTTAGGTGTTGGAACTATATTCCTGTGGTGTTAAGAGCTTTCTTTATAGCAGCTCCCAAGTAGCCAGAACAAAGTTAAAGTATTGCACCTGTTGTGCCATCTCCTGGAAAATACTCTAAAAACCATAATAAAATGTTATGATAACCACAAGTGAACTGTGTCAATAATTAACAAAACTGTGTGTTTTTGTATATGTAATTGTGCTATCATTATGTACTGTTATTTTTGAATGAGAAAAATCACCATCTGTACATGTTTTGAACATAAAAATGTCAATAATGAATGTATTTCTATGTAACAAATACTAAGAATAACAAGGACTACGAGTATACCGCATTATGGAATTTCTATATAATTGCATGATAAAGAGTTGGGTGGATAAAATGATGACTCTGGCGGCAGCTCTCAAACCTACTAGACACTTGTTTGCATGATTTTGTTAATTGTAAGTAAGTTTTTGCAGAATGTATTTATAAAAATCCCCATGTGAATATAATTAAGTGGAAACAATTATATTAACAGAATCTTCCGTCGGTTCTTGGTAGAACAACATTATAATAATAAATGAAAAGCACCAGTTTGCTTTTGTTCTACAATATTACTTTTATTGCTAACCGGTTTTCGGCTTACAAGGCCATCTTCAGACATTTACTGAGTATTATCACCAAAGAAGTTAAATGTTAGCAGACAACATTGGAAGAGAAGTAACACATCTAGAGTGAAGTAGAAACATACAGTGAGTAACATCTTTGCAATGAAATGGTAAAAACTGAACAGTACATAAACAATGGAGTTGACAGGAAAACCTTTAGCACAAAATAGGAATAGCATGCCTACATAACAGTTTCTATTAATAAACAAAACTAATAAAATAAGATAAAATTAGTACTAGACAAGGCTACATCAAGAGGTATGAAACATGGAGAGTTGTCAATGTAAATACAGAATACATGAGGAGCTTAAGAAGTGTCAATAAGATAAACAGAAATTAATAAATGCAGGAAAATTGAGGTGTTTGAGGGAACCTACAGTTTGAGAGTGTGGTGGTACTGCATTTTAACATTAACATTATAATCAAAGCAGTGGCTGTGTACCAGTTTTCATTAAATAAATGAGCAAAGTAAAATATGAACACTATTTGATGAGACAACTACAATGGGAGTTAAACATGGACAGTAATACAAGTACAAGTTAAAAGGAAACCCTTTACTATTGAAACTACAGCCTATGTGGAATACAAAGACAACTGCAACAAATAAAACAACTTAATGACTACAGGAAAATGGGGATATGTAGGAAGAGAGAGTGTGGGAAGTAATGAACAACAAAGATGATTATATGAAGTTCAGGAGAGGGGAAGTGTTGAGTTGTGTCTGGTCATTTAGGATGAGATCTGGACTGTGAGCAAGATGTTTCTTAATTTCCAGGGCTTCCAGCAGGTTGAGTTTATGGCCTTTGTTTGCTAAGTGAAGTACATGGGACACTGGCTGGTAGTTGTGACCCTCACAAAGTACATGCTCAGCAAATGCAGAGTCTGAATTCTGCAACCTCCAGCTGCGTTCATGTTCAGCCAGCCTAGTTGATATGTCTCTGCCTGACTGACCAATGTAAAATTTGTCACAATCAGAACAGGTGATTATGTATACCCCACTGTTGGCTAATAACTGGATCTTGTTTTTGGTATTAGAAACACAGTGGGCTGTAGTGTTCCTGGCATAGTAGGAAACTCTATACTTGCATATATTGATTATAATGTTAATGTTAAAATGCAGTACCACCACACTCTCAAACTGTAGGTTCCCTCAAACACCTCAATTTTCCCGCATTTATTAATTTCTGTTTATCTTATTGACACTTCTTAAGTTCCTCATGTATTCTGTATTTACATTGACAACTGTCTCTTCTTTTTTAATTGGTTGTGTATCACTCTCCATGTTTCATACCTCTTTATGCAGCCTTGTCTAGTACTAATTTTATCAGTTTTGTTTATTAATAGAAAATGTTATGTAGGCATGCTATTCCTATTTTGTGCTAATGGTTTTCCTGTCAACTCCATTGTTATTTATGTTCTGTTCAGTTTTTACCATTTCATTGCAAAGATGTTACTCACTGTATATTTCTACTTCACTCTAGATGTGTTACTTCTCTTCCAATGTTGTCTGCTAACATTTAACTTCTTTGATGATAATACTCAGTAAATGTCTGAAGATGGCCCTGTAAGCCGAAAACCGGTTAGCAATAAAAGTAATATTGTAGAACAAAAGCAAACTGGTGCTATTCTTTTCTATTGGAAACAATTAATTACTGCTAGAATTAAAGGTTTATCATTGGTCATCTGCCATTTTTTGTCGTAATGGCACATTGCCAGCCATTATGTGAAATATAATTAATCATGATTTTCGGCCTTCACCCACAAGACAACAGGAAAAAAATACTTTAAATATTTCTGCTGTCAGGAAAAGAAGATATTTTTTGCAGAAAAGTTTTCATTAAATACACATTACAAATGCAAAGATGAATAATAACGTGACCCTCAGGCTTGCTTAAGAGCAAGTCGCTGACTAGTAAAAAAAATCTTGTTTTCATTGCCATAAACAGTATTCAAATCATAATAAATGGTGTAAAAAGTTGGTGTTTAACGAAGAATTTATGTAATGTTGAGAATAAGGTTTAGCTACATGGATGATTGTATTGTGTCGCTCTCTGGAACAAAAACAAACCTCTTACTTTTGAGCTAGCCATGTGTGTTGACAACATAAGAGAGTAAATTGTTACAACACAACCTAGTACCTTCAGTCAGAATTATTTACCTATATAGCACCATTAATGATTGTTAGTGTATATTTTAGCCGATACTAAGAATGTGTGAAATATGTGTGATGTCACGACTTATAAACTTTTTCATTCATAACGCCAAATGTAACAAATCTATAAAAAAAAGAGGGAGGGAGACAATATATGTCCACGAGATTACTAGCTTCCTCAAATACTGCCAGTTTTTTAAGATAGAAAGCAAACAGGTTTTGTCTTTGACTATTTTCTGTGTAGCATTGACTTCATTTTTTAGTGTCTCAAGAAGCTTTTGTTCCACTCCACCAAATGTGTGTTTGCCCATTTGCCTTATCATTAGTGTACAGGGTAGAATCCAAAATTTTCAGGACTGGTGCTGCCATCTGGAAAGTAGGAGTAGTAGATCTTGGCACCGCTAGGTGGTGAGACTGCATATCAGATGAGTCAGTGCGCGGAGTAGCATTCAGCTGGGAGGACGTGTTGCGCATACACAGTGATTTCCATAATACTCTGTGTTTGATGTGTGGTGATTTTATGATGGATCCGCGAACAGAACAGCGTGTGTGTATCAAATTCTGTACAAATCTTCAGAAAAGTGCTACGGACACCCTAGCAATGATTCATCAAATGTTTGGGGGACAGAGCATGAGGCGTACGTGTGTGTGAGTGGCATGCTTGGTTCAGGGCCATGTACA
This sequence comes from Schistocerca nitens, assembly GCF_023898315.1. Lineage (NCBI taxonomy): Eukaryota > Metazoa > Arthropoda > Insecta > Orthoptera > Acrididae > Schistocerca > Schistocerca nitens. The sequence goes on from NC_064615.1 coordinate 714,045,325, forward strand.
GACGTTGAGGATGATGCTCACACTGGAAGGCCCATTAGCCACACAATGCCAGATATTGTTGCCAAACTTCAACACTTGGTTCGTGCGGACTGACATTGAACCATTCAAGACCTAGTGGATGAAGAGGGTATTGGTTATGGGACATGTCACCAAATGTTGACTGATGAGTTGGGCATGCATTGGGTCACCACGAAATTTGTGCCAAGGATCTTGACTGCTGATCGGAAGGCACAGCGTGTTTAAGTGTGCACAGACTTTCATCAGACTGCATCTGATGATCCAACTTTCTTGTCACGGGTTATCACCGGTGATGTGATTTACGGTTATAACCCAGAGACAAAGCAACAATCGTCCCAACGGAAGAACTCAGGCTCTCCAAGACCCGAAAAAACAAGACAGGTGATGAGCAAAGTGAAGAGCATGATCATTTTCTTTGATACCAAGGGAATTGTGCACAAAGAATCCATCCCACCCAACCAAACAGTGAATTCTGCATACTACTGTGATGTTTTGCAACGGCTCCATGAAAACATGCAGCGACGAAGGCCCGAACTTTGGCATCAAGGGAACTGGCTGTTGCATCACGACAATATCCCCCGTCACGGGTCCTTGCTCACCAGGACCTTTTTGACAAAAAGCAACATGGCGGTTGTACCTCACCCACGGTACTCACCAGATTTGGCACCTTGTGACTTCACACTACTCCCAAAACAAACTCAAATTGAAAGGCCATTGGTTCTACACTCTAGAGAGGATTCAAGAAGCATAGCTGGTGGTGATGAACACCCTCAAAGAACAGAACTTCCAGAAAATGTTTGACCAGTGGCAGAAGTGCTGGGACTAGTGTGTTTGTGTGGATGGGAACTACTTCGAGGGTGATGGCGACCATAAGACCAAAGGTAAGGTTTTCAACAGATGGCAACACCAGTCCCGAAAATTTTAGATAGCACCTCGTAGATACAGCTAACTCTTTCAATCAAGTCTGGCCTTGGTAGCCAAAGACTGTGTGTGTGTGTGTGTGTGTGTGTGTGTGTGTGTGTGTGTGTGTGTGTGTGTGTGTGTGTGTGTGTGTGTGTGTGTGTGTGCGCGCGCGCGCGCACATCTCTAAGTATATGAACAGATTTAAAACAGAAATCTGTGTTTAAAAACAGAGCCCTTACAACAGGTAGCTACTAAAGCAAATAATTTTTGGTTCTTTCTGTTTACAGAAAGTTCTGACCATATGATGACATTAATGAAGTTCTTAGTTTTGTCCCAAAGTTCTTAGTTTTGTACCAAGATGTAAACCTCTTTTCTCAATTTTTAACATGAATAAAACATGAATATTAAAAAATATTTTATTTTCATATAATATCTACTTCAATTTAAAACAGAACTGAGAAAATAATAAAGATCTTTCTCCTAAATATCCAAAATTCCTGTTGTGTGAAATAGGTACTAAAAGTGTGTCATGTTTTCTTACATGCTGCAGGAAACAGCATGCACAGCTGGTGGCAGCCTTTTCTTTAAACATACAAATAGTTGTGTTACAACAATGTTCAAGCAATACATATTCAAGAGACAGAATGGAAAATATTACAGTAATTCTGAAAACTGATTTGTGTGACAAAGACTAAGAAAGAATTGCAACAACAAAGATGATAAATTACTAAATTACAACAATATATTCTGAAGAATTAGAAGTAAAATATCTTAATGAAAATGAATGTGGCATATGACAATATACAAATGAAATACCATAAATTTTCAAATTCCCCATAAATTTTTGGATTAAGGCACACCATTATATAACCAAGTTGACTAGGATTGTTGGGAATTTGTTGGCTGTGCAGTAAAGACAAAATAGTGACACTCAAAACTACTGCAGTTCATGTTTCAGCTGATACACTCCACTGCACTGTACTGTACACTCTTACGACACCAATTGCTAATCCTACATAGTCTAATCTGGACAATCAACTCCAAAAGTATGTTCAAAACACAAATATGTTCTCAGTCAAACATCAGATAGTTGAATTACAGCACATCTGTACCACTTCTACTACAACTGGTGTTCAGCTTGCCATGGTCAAATCTGCAGAATTACATCGTTTAATTGAATTGTGTTACTAATCAATCATAAGTTCAAGATGTACCATGCCAATTCTGTACTGTCTATTATGTTTTATATTTTTGGCCCAAGCTTTGCACTCAATATTAATGAGTATTCCACCTGAAAAATAAATAATATAACTCAGAAAGTTTATCATGGTGAAATTTCTGATTTTATTTTGTTAAGTAATATAACTTAGACATCACTAGAATAACAACAACAACAACAACAACAACAGTCATCATCATTTTATACATTATATTAATTACTCACAGAAGTAGTTATTTATTTCTAAAGCCACTAGCATTAGCAGTTTGTCAATCTTAAGAGGTACTCATTTATTGTGTCTTTACTCATAACTTGTGATTGCTGTGGAAGGAATGGCATATTTCCACATACAGAGTCAGTGAGGATTATTAAAGCTAAAAAACTGAGAAGGATTAAATTAAAATAGAAAGTGGGAAACTTTCAGGCAATGCCAGGACTTTATCTCCTGGCCTTCTTCCTAGGTTTGATACTCTGGAGAAATGACAAATGCTTAAGCTTGCTATTAAAATGTATGAGAAGTCACTCTGAAGATTGAGAATTACTGGATACTCATCAATATCCATTCTTGCATTAATACTACATGGTATTGACAGTGATTTTATCTTTAAATGTATGTGGAACTATTTGAATTTATGGAGGGGCCTTTGTTAACATAATATTCAGTCAGCTGGACACCAATATGTAATTGGAGTACTTACACACATGTACCTCTGTTCTATATACATACATACACACATACATACTCCACAGAACACCATTTGGTGCATGGCGGAGGGTACTTTACATGTCATTTCCTTTCCTGTTCCGCTTGTATATAGACTATCTACATGCCTCCATACAAGCACTAATTTTTTTGTCTTCATGGTCCTTATGTGAAATATACATTGGCAGCAGTAGAATTTTTTTGCAGTCAGCTTCAAATGTCAGTCCTCTGAATTTTTTCAATAATGTTCCCTGAGAGATTCCCATTTGAGTTCACAAAACATCTCTGTAATACTTGTATGTTGATTGAACATATTGGTAAAAAATCTAGCAGCCTGCCTCTGAATTTTTTCTATGTCTTCTTTTAATCTGCCCTTGTGGAGATTCCAAATGCTCTAGCAGCACCCAAGAATGGGTTACACTAGTGTTCTATATGCAGTCTTCTTTGTAGATGAGCACACTTAACTAAACTTCTCCCAATGAACTGAAGTCAATCCTTCACTTTCCCTACTACCATGCTTACATGCACTTCCCATTTCATATACACATAGCTATTTCATCAACATGATTGTGTCAAGCAGTATAATACTAATGCTGTATTTGAAACTCATGATATTGTTTTCCCTACTCATCTGCATTAACTTGCATTTTTCTACATTTAGAGCAAGATGCCATTCATCACACCAACTACAAATTTTGTTTAAGTCACCTTGTACCCTCCTACAGTCACTCTACAATGACTCTCCCCATTTACCAAGGGATCATCAGCAAACACTCACAGATTGCTATTCATCCTGCTTGTCAGATCATTTATGTATAATGAAAATAAGAGCAGACCTATCACACTTCCATGAGGCACTCCTGATGATACCCCATCTCCAATCAAGGACAAACTGCTGGGTTCTATTACTTCCTGCATCCCCATAGCAAGAAACGCTCTAACCAAGGCCACACAATGAGTCACTTTTACTTTTATCTGACAGGCTATAAAAAGTTAGCCACGAGAAGAGCAAAAACTTTTCTGGAATTACTTGGTAAAGAAAAAAGTTGTGAAGAGTCTTTCAGATGAAAGTTCTCCAGGCTTCCTACCATGATGGTACAAACAAGGATTTGCTAAATCAGTCTTTCAAATAGCTGTACTGTTCTTTATGTGCCTAGAGAAATTACTTGTGAATTCTTTTTACTTGAATTAATTACTAATTATGTGATTCACTGTGTCATTTTATAATGTGAAATGAACAATTAAAGTTCATATAGCTGAACAGGAATCTCACCTTTGGGTCTTTCAAAATTGATAGCAACCAGTGGACTGAGATATCCTTCAGAATTCTCATACGGATAGAAGTAACCAGGAAACCCACGATCTGGTATGTACTTCAGAGGACCGATGTTTTCAATGTCTGCAGGATTCTCTCCTTCACAAGATATCCACACTGTATTCCTCTGAAACAAAGTTATTTCAATCACATTGATATTTACAAGAATCAATACCATGTTGTTGAGTTATCATGATTATTTAACTACCAGTTCACATATATTTTGTCTTATCAGTGCATTAAGCTTTACCAACTGTATCGTGTTAAATACAAAACTGACGTACATAGAAAGAAGTTTAACTAGGTCATCAAATTCTCCATATTTTTGTCTTCAGAAATATCTTATAATCACATCACAAGTGGCACTAGACACTTCCTACAGGATTCAACTACATTTACTTTACAAAACAATTAGTACATATAGGGAGCGCTGAGTAGATAATGGCCTAAATAGAAACCCCTATCCTGAGATGCACCATTTTCTTGTAGAAACTATTACACAAAATGTGTTATAGTCTGTTGTATCTGCTGGATGAAAGAGAGGCAGAGTAATTCACTGTTTTTCTAGTAATTATTTTATATGTAATAACAATTCCAAATTCTGTTATTTTAGTGGAATTGGGTTTAGACCATAAGTGGAAGAAGTGATGCAATGAGTGTAATAGGACATCCTTGTTGATAGTGCAAGTTCCCTGTGTACTAAAGCACTGGGGATTGTTACCATACTGATTAATTGGTTGTAATTTAGCAATCACTGGAGTTAAAGTCCCCTTACTATTGCTCTTACATGGACCAAATATGAGAGGATATTTACATCACACAAACATTACCTCCAGTCTTGTGTCCTTATTCAAATAATTAGATACTCTATGTTGTCTGTACAGCCCAAAGATCAGTAAGAAAAATTTTGTAACTACTTACACATTCTCACTTAATCAGACAAGAAATGCTATGGAATCTCTCTAAATTATATCTGTACACTTTGACAATAGAAGAATATCAGTATGATAGAAGTTGTTTGTCTATTTTCTTTTATATTTGAATATCCTTTACAGCTCATTAAAATCATTTGTTAAAAGTTTCCAAAACTGGCCCATACTAAGACATGCTGTCTGTACATTGGTTAAGAAGTATTTGTTGCTCATGATAACAACAAATTACTGTTACTGATATTATTATTATTTCTTTACTTTCTCAGACTTTTTAGAAGTCTGGTTAAGAATGGAGTGACGCGGACCTTTATCAAGCGTCACTTCCTTTTTGCTGTACGGTACATGTTATATTGCATTTAGGAACTTTCGGGTAATTGAACATGTATCAATAATTACGGATTTCTGTAATTGTATATATATGTTTGGATGTAGCTGTATTGCATTGATGTATTGGTGGATATTGTGTGGTATGACTCCTGTAGTTGATAGTATAATTGGTATGATGTCAACTTTATCCTGATGCCACATGTCTTTGACTTCCTCAGCCAGTTGGATGTATTTTTCAATTTTTTCTCCTGTTTTCTTTTGTATATTTGTTGTATTGGGTATGGATATTTCGATTAGTTGTGTTAATTTCTTCTTTTTATTGGTGAGTATGATTTCAGGTTTTGTTATGTGGTGTTGTTTTATCATAATGGTTCTGTTCCAGTATAATTTGTATTCATCATTCTCCAGTACATTTTGTGGTGCATACTTGTATGTAGGAACTTGTTGTTTTAAAAGTTTATGTTGTAAGGCAAGCTGTTGATGTATTATTTTTGCGACATTGTCATGTCTTCTGGGGTATTCTGTATTTGCTAGTATTGTACATCCGCTTGTGATGTGATCTACTGTTTCTATTTGTTGTTTACAAAGTCTGCATTTATCTGTTGTGGTATTAGGATCTTTAATAATATGCTTGCTGTAATACCTGGTGTTTATTGTTTGATCCTGTATTGCAATCATGAATCCTTCTGTCTCACTGTATATATTGCCTTTTCTTAGCCATGTGTTGGATGCGTCTTGATCGATGTGTGGCTGTGTTAGATGATACGGGTGCTTGCCATGAAGTGTTTTCTTTTTCCAATTTACTTTCTTCGTATCTGTTGATGTTATGTGGTCTAAAGGGTTGTAGAGGTGGTTATGAAATTGTAGTGGTGTAGCCGATGTATTTATATGAGTGATTGCTTTGTGTATTTTGCTAGTTTCTGCTCGTTCTAGAAAGAATTTTCTTAAATTGTCTACCTGTCCATAATGTAGGTTTTTTATATCGATAAATCCCCTTCCTCCTTCCTTTCTGCTTAATGTGAATCTTTCTGTTGCTGAATGTATGTGATGTATTCTATATTTGTGGCATTGTGAGCGTGTAAGTGTATTGAGTGCTTCTAGGTCTGTGTTACTCCATTTCACTACTCCAAATGAGTAGGTCAATATTGGTATGGCATAAGTATTTATAGCTTTTGTCTTGTTTCTTGCTGTCAATTCTGTTTTCAGTATTTTTGTTAGTCTTTGTCTATATTTTTCTTTTAGTTCTTCTTTAATATTTGTATTATCTATTCCTATTTTTTGTCTGTATCCTAGATATTTATAGGCATCCGTTTTTTCCATCGCTTCTATGCAGTCGCTGTGGTTATCCAATATGTAATCTTCTTGTTTAGTGTGTTTTCCCTTGACTATGCTATTTTTCTTACATTTGTCTGTTCCAAAAGCCATACTTATATCATTGCTGAATACTTCTGTTATCTTTAGTAATTGGTTGAGTTGTTGATTTGTTGCTGCCAGTAGTTTTAGATCATCCATGTATAGCAAATGTGTGATTTTGTGTGGGTATGTTCCAGTAATATTGTATCCATAATTTGTATTATTTAGCATGTTGGATAGTGGGTTCAGAGCAAGGCAGAACCAGAAAGGACTTAATGAGTCTCCTTGGTATATTCCACGCTTAATCTGTATTGGCTGTGATGTGATATTATTTGAATTTATTTGGATATTAAGTGTGGTTTTCCAATTTTTCATTACTATGTTTAGGAACTGTATCAATTTAGGATCTATTTTGTATATTTCCAATATTTGTAGTAACCATGAGTGGGGTACACTATCAAAAGCTTTTTGGTAATCAATGTATGCGTAGTGTAGCGACCTTTGTTTAGTTTTAGCTTGATATGTCACCTCTGCATCTATTATCAGTTGCTCTTTACATCCTCGTGCTCCTTTGCAACAGCCTTTTTGTTCTTCATTTATAATTTTGTTCTGTGTTGTATGTGTCATTAATTTCTGTTTAATGATTGAAGTTAATATTTTGTATATTGTTGGTAGGCATGTTATGGGGCGATATTTAGCTGGGTTCGCTGTGTCTGCTTGATCTTTAGGTTTCAGATAAGTTATTCCATGTGTAAGTGTATCAGGGAATGTGTATGGGTCTGCAATGTAACTGTTAAATAATTTAGTTAGATGTGAATGTGTTGAGGTGAACTTCTTTAACCAGAAATTTGCTATTTTATCATTTCCAGGGGCTTTCCAATTGTGAGTAGAATTAATTGCTTGGGTGACTTCATGTTGCGAAATTTTCACTTCAGGCATTTGTGGTATCATCTTGTATGTGTCTGTTTCTGTTTGTATCCACCGTGCATGCCTGTTATGTTGTACCGGGTTTGACCATATGTTGCTCCAGAAGTGTTCCATGTCTGTTATGTTTGGTGGATTGTTTATTTTAATGTGTGTGTTATCTATTGTCTGGTAAAATTTCTTTTGGTTTGTGTTGAATGTTTGGTTTTGTTTCCTTCTATTTTCACTTTTTTTGTATCTTCTGAGTCGTTTGGCTAATGCTTGTAATTTCTGCTTCTTTTCGTCTAATTGCTCTGTCGCTTCTTGTTGTGAGATTTTACCTAACCTTTTTCGTTTTTTTTCCGAGATTTCATTTCTTATAAATTGTGTTAGCTGTCCGATGTCCTTTCTCAGCTTTCCTATTCTGATCTGTAGCCTGTGTTGCCATGCTGGTTTTGTGGGTTTCTTCTGTGTGTTGGTTGGTTCTGATCTCTGTCTAGTGTGTATATTTAGTGTAGTGAGTGCTCCTATATAAACCAGTAGTTGTAACTCTTCCATAGTTGTGTTTTCATTTATTTTGTTGTGTATGATTGTGTTGATAGTTTTTATTGTTGTTTCGACTTGTGGGTTATTTGGTGGTCTATGCAAGAATGGTCTAATGTCTGTATTTGTGTCTTTGTATTCTATATATGTTAGCTGAAATTTTTCTTCTATATCTAGCATCTGTGTCACTTCGTGTTCTATTTGTGCTTGTTCTGGTGGCTGTCTTAAGATTTCGTTTTCCTCTGATTGTTTAATTGGTGCGTGTTGTTCTTTGTTTGTTTGCTCTGGGATGTTTGAGTCCATTACTGTATTTTCTTCTTCTTCTGATTGCACATTATTTTGTTCCAGTATTTGTTGTACTTCTTGTTTGATGTTTTCTAATTCTGACTGGGGTATCCTGTTATTTTTGATTATTACACGGATCTGATCAGCTAGTCGTTGTTCTGTTAAAAATTTTAATTCTGGGTATCTGGTAATAAATGTTGTGTATACTTGTGATCTGTATCCAGTTGTGTTGGTTCCTAGGTTTGTTGCTTGGTAATAACAGAACATGAGGTGTCGATTAACTTCATCTGACCATCTCATCCTCTGTCTTTGTTTTCCTTCTATTATTATTATTATTATTATTATTATTATTATTATTATTTCATTAATTCACTAAAAATAACCATTTACAGGGAGAGCAAGCAAAATGTGTACTTATTAGTACTTGCTGTGACTTGTCACCATTGACCTTCTGATGTAATATAGTAAAAACTTCCAATATTCATGTTTTAGATGGAAATAAAATATGTACTTAGGTATCTATAGGTGAAAATCTACCCTGTGTAAAAACCTGACATTGAACCATGCCTTCAACAGTTTTGACCACGATTCCAATTTGATCCACCACCACTACCACAAAATCATCCACTACAAGCCTTACAAGAATTCCTCACATCCAGAATTGCTTCAGAAACCTTCCTCAGGTGCCTACAACATGACCCTACTGTTCTCTGCAGAGCTCCAGTCTCTACATTCCCTAAAAGCTGATGACTCCATCATTATGCTCCCAGCAGACGAAGGATCTACCGCTGTAGTACTTGACCAAAGGGAGTATGTTAGTGAAGGTCTATGCCAGCTGTCCAACACCTCTACATACAGTGTCTGCCATCAAGATCTCATCCCTGTGATCCAAACTGACCTGCAATCCCTCCTTAAAACCTCAGGCCCCTCACAAGGACTAACACCTCAATCCATAGAACTTCTTGCCCCACCCAAACCACACATGACCATCTTTTACCTTCTTCTTAAGATCACACAAACACAACATCCTGGCTGTCCTATAGTTGCTGGCTTCAAAGCACCGACCAGACACATATCTACCTTAGTTGATCAACCCCTGCAACCCATGGTACAAAGACTCTCATCCGACATCACACATACAAACCATTTTCTAGATTGTCTGAAATCCATACCCGCCCCACTCCCACAACACACCTTTCTTCTCACCATTGATGCCACCTCCCTCTATACCAACATCCCCCCTCCCCAAATACATGATCTGTCTGCCGCTGAATATTTCCTCAGTCAGCACCCACCGGATTCCACACGTATGACGTCCTTCCTCCTCACCTTAATCAACTTTATACTGACCAACAACTACTTCACCTTTGAGAGACAGACATGCAAACATATCAGGGGTTTGGCCATGGGAACTATGATGGCTCCTTCCTATGCCAATCTTTTCATGGGTCAATTGGAGGGAGCTTTTCTGGGATCCATAAGTCTTCAGCACCTGGTTTGGTCTAGATACATTGACGACAACTTTACTATATGGACTCATGGTGAGGCTGACCTGCTAAAATTCCTGGAATTTTTGAATAACTTCTCTCAGTTAAATTTCATATGGTCCTATTCTGAATCCCATGCCACTTTCCTTGATGTTGATCCTGTCCTCACCGAAGGCCAGGTACACACTTCCGTCCACATTAAACCTACCAACAAACAACAGTACTTACAATTTGACAGTTGCCATCCTTCCCATGTCAAACATTCCCTCCCATACAGCTTTGGCATCCAAACCAAACATATTTGTTCAGATACAGACTCTTTACAGCAATATACCACCATTATCACCTCAGCCTTCACTGCATGTAATCACCCATCAATCTAATTAAAAAGCAGATTTCCTGGGCCCTCATATCCAATACTGGTACTGCTGATCCCTCCAAAAAGCAGCTTTGACGCACACCATTGGTAACTCAGTATTATCTTGGCCTGGAAAGTGTTAATCAGCTACTTCAACAGGGTCATGACTTACTGAAATTATGTCCTGAAATGAGATCCATTCTGTCTTAAACTTTGCCCACTACACCTAGAATAGCTTGCCATGACTCTCCCAATATCCGCACTCTTGTCAGGCCCTGTGCTCCTTCTGCAGCCATCTACCTACCCAATGGCTCCTACCCCTGTGACAGTTCCCACTGCAAGACTTGCCCTATGCAACCTCCTGCCACCCCCTATAATAGCCCTGTAACCGGTGAAACATATACCATCAAAGGGAGAACCACCTGCAAAACAACACGTCATATACCAGCTGTTATGTAAACACTGTTTGGCTTTCTACATCAGCGTGACTATCACCAAATTATCAATTAGAATAAATGAGCATAGGCAGAGGGCGTGTACTGGCAACTCACAATATCCTGTTGCAGAGCATGCTCTACAGCATGACATTCATGACCTCAGTGCCTATTTCACCACACACACCATCTGGATTCTTGCTCCAGACATCAGTTTCTCAGAACTCCACAGGTGGAAACTAGCACTACAACATGTCCTTGGTTTTTGCCATCCACCTGGCCTTAATTTACATTAATATCTTTTGTCTTGGCGTTTCTTCACTGTAACTACTCTTTGCTTCACTCCTCCTTTAGTTTTCTACATCTTTCATTGTCTTTCCTGGCTATTTTTCACTGCCCTCCTCCCCCCCCCCCCCAATCTCTGTTACGTACAATGTACTTAACTTTTCACTCTTATTGACTCATGTAATATGTTTAAGCAGCTTTACCATCAAAATTTGTTCACCTGAAATGGAGTACACCATGTACACTCAAGTGTTGAGTACGTGGTGCTCCTCCAAGGGATTGTGGTAGCTGGAGGCATGGAGGTATAAATCAATATCCATTGGTTTAGGGTATAAACTGTGGGCAAATGAGCTGTCGAGCCTGTGCTGAAATAAGACATCTTGAAAAGGAAGTTTGCCATCTTTTTCTGTTTCCATGTGTAATATAAGTGTTCAGTGCTCCTATCTGTGTCACATACTGTAGAACACAATAGCCCACATTGAATTCATGACTCCATCCAACAGTATCAGAACCATAAATCTAAACACCTAATTCATTCTTGTATTTTTTCATGAATACAAGGTTTGTCAGAAGAGTATCCAACCTCTGATTAGGGAAAAAAACTAGCTGATCTGGTGTGTTGGACACTTGGGGCTCCAAACACTGCTCCCAACAGTGACACCACTCCTGGATGCTTGCCAAAAAGCTTTCTCCAGAACAGAGTTTGCTCAACTGTTGTTGCTGACCAATGTCCTCTCATCTGAAATCATGTTCCTTTCAATGGCTTCTTGAGTTTGGGAAACATATAGAAGTCATAGGGAGCCAAATTACAAGAGTAAGGAGCCCATTGAAGCAGAGGAATCATCCAAAAAGGGTGAATCAGGTGTGAGGAAAGTGCTGGAGCATTTTCATGATGGAGGTGCCAATTTGCTTTTGATCTCATGTCTCGTCTCTTGCACCACATATCATGATGTAGGGATGGAGGACATGGATGGAGGACATCCCTGTAGTACTCTTTGGAGATTTTTGGGCTTGTGGTGCATACTCATAGCGTACCACAATGCAAGGGTCAAAGAATGCATCACTTTACCATTGCTTTGATGTTGATGACAAGTGCTTTCACTGTAACTACTGGGATTTGGTTTCTGGGTCATACCTGCACAGCCAGGAATCATTACCAGTGATTTTGGTGTTCACAAAGTTAGGATCACTGTCTGTGGAGTCAGCATGCCCTGTGATATTTCAACATGAAGTTGCTTTTGCTCTACCAGCAGTAGCTTTGGCAAGAATTTTGCCAACACTCTCTTCATGGCCAAATCTTTGGTCACAATTGAAAGTGCCAACAAAATTCCTGAATCCCATTTCTTCCTCAGTTCCTGTGATAGTCACACTATGTTCCTGCATTACCACAGCTTTCACTTTGGCAATGGCCTGGTCATTTCAGCATGCTAATGACTGACAAGAGTGTGGCTCACTCTTCACTGACATACAGCCATCTGTAAACCAGTTTTACCCTCCTTAATCTGCATGGTGTCCATACCACTGTCACCAAAATCCACCTGAATCTTCTACATGGTTTCCACCTGGCTGTTTACCAGTTTCTCACAAAATTTGATGCAGTAGTGCTGCTCCAGTCATTCTATCACTTCCCTTGCATCAACAAACCGATGTGAACACTACACACTACCTTACTCAATTGCTGCCTGCCAGCAACTGACACTAGTGACAGGCAGGAAAAAATTCACACATGAATGTTCAAGGGGTCAGCTCATGCAAGCATGCTAGTCAGTGTAAAATTGTAATTAAATTTTAAAATCGTCACTATTGTAATTTGTATAATTTATTCTGGAAAACATTTGATAACTTCGTACTTGTTGATCTGTGTAAGTAGTAGCTAGAAGTCTGAGATGGCAGAAAATAGAATTTAGAGAATGGTGCATTATGGCTTAAATTGTTGTGAAGATGCTAAAGAATTGAAACCAATTTGTGACATTTTACTTAAATATGTGGCAAAGAAAATAAAAGAAAGGATAAAGTTTCATCGGGCAGCTTTGTCATTATCTGTCAGGAACTGACCCAATCATATTCCTAGATGACAATGATTATTGCAGTGAGCACATTTTAGTGAAGATCAATGAGAATCAGATGAGTACATTTTACATTTAATTATTATTCTGAACTTCCTTCTCACTTAAAGTGGTAGCACACACTTAGTGTTACAGTACCTAAAAAAAGTGCACATAACAATCAATGATTCTTATTATTAACACGGGAGTTCATGATATATGGCAAACTGCATGTTTTCATTGATGGAATTCAGATGTTCCAAGAAATTCTTTGATTTTTTGGGTACAGGTGGCCAAATATCATAAGTGTTGTCAACATACCGAAACAAACAGTTTTTGGTTCAGCAGCTTCCAAGTGCTCTGTCCTAAGTACCCCATGAACAGATATCTTGCAACTGGGCTGCTCAAAATATTGTGCAATAAAAACAAGAAAACAAAATCTAATTAATTTATGGAGTCTTCTGAAGAAATTTGATTGAAAAGCAAGACAACATTAAAGCTGAGCATGATATTTAGGCTCCTGCAGCCTTCACTCTTTCTGTTAGCAGATGAAATCACCATTTCATACACGAGTGCCCAACAGACAAGCCACATGCTTCTCCAGGGACATGTTGCCCCAGTGTTGCCCACTTCCTTGTGGGTCCTTGGCAGGCCATACAACCTGGCTGGTACAGTAGTGAGCTGGTGAAGTGATTTGGTGATGACCTTTGTGAGCATACTGTTCTTTAATAGGTCAAGGGTGCTTTGCTGCACTTTGTTGGCTGAATCTGCTGCTGTGTTCTGATATGCTGAATTGCACAGAAGATATAAAATTTTCTGCTTTTAATCCTTGCACTGGAGGAGAACAGTGGCATTGCCCTTATCTGGAAGAATATTGATTTCTTTGTCTTCTCTGAGAATACAAAATACTGCTCTTTCTGAATTGGTGAGGGTTTTGTAGGTTTTCTTGTAGATTTCCTCTGCAGTATCATTCAGTACTCCTTGGGTAGCCTACTCCATAACACTCAGTGTCTCTGTAGTTTGAGGAGATATAGATATAGGCTGAAAGTTCAGCCCTTCCTTCAATACCATCACTGCTTCATCCAGTAGTTTCCCCACAAGATTTCTCACAGTGCACCTATGGGCTGCATCATCTTGTGATTGTGTAATTAGAAATTGAGAAAACTTGGCAATTTGTCTCTTCATTGATTTCTTGTACATCTACTGTGACTGCCCAGGTGACTCAATCACATCATTCCCATGAATCTGCAGAGATTATCAAGGACATCCACAGATGAAGTGTCAAAATCTCTCTGGTGTTAAAGCTGGCATCAAGTGAAGTTCATCCCCCCCCCCCCCAACCCACTTTTCCTTTTCGTGGATGCAAAAACAATTGAAGTCATGTCATAACCTTAGAACAGTAATAAGTAAAAGAAATTAAGTGAGATCATATTGTAAGTCCAATCAACAGAGGGAAAGAGAAGGTCTTCCCTTGGAGGAAGATCCAACAAATACTCCAGAGAGATAGCAAAGGCCCTGAACCACAGGATAAATGTTCACCATATTGCTACAATGGACAAAAAGTAAAATGTAGTGGACAGCCTAAGCATCGTCTGTTAAAACAGCTGATAAGTCAGATTGCAAACATACACTGGAATGTAAGTGGTTAAAGAAAAATGGCATTCAGTCAGGAAATGGCAAACCATCGAAGATTGATGTCAATTAGCACAAATTGGCAAGGGTTCGCCCCTTAACAAATGGCAATGGCTAAAACAGAGACCAATACATAACCAACCTAAAATTATCTCCTCACAACAAGAGAGCTGACAAGAGGTTGGCCAAGCCATTGAGAGAGGTTTAATTTCCCAGAGTTTGTTCCCATGAATAGAAGACCAGTGGTGATGCCAATGTAACACCATCTGCAGACACAGCAAAAATAAAAAAAAAAAAAAATAAAAATATCAACCAAAGTGGTGAAAGAACTACCAGGTTCAGATAGGAGGACTGCAGCCTTGGCAGCAGCACCAGCAGCCTCATTTCCTGTGAGACCGACATGACCAGGAATGCAAATGAACATCACAGTGGCTCCCTCAACAGCGAGCAAGTGGAAGCTTTCTTGGACCCATTGCACTAAGGGATGGATGGTGTACAGCACACAGAGGCTCTGAAGGGCCCTGAGAGAATCAGAACATGTGACAATTGAAAAGCATGTGACACTGGGTAACTTGATAGACAGCAAAGAGCTCTGCCATAAAAATCTAGCAGTTTTCTGTAAGCCAATACCAAAAATGGTTGGTGCCAATTATGAATGTACACCCTACACCACAGTAAGTCTTAGAGCCATCAGTGTATACGAAGGTGCTAGTGCTAAGTTGCGTGTGAAGGTTGAGAAACACAGTGATAGATCAAATCCAGAGTAGTGTCCTCAGGAAGCAAATGAAGTCCAAGCTGAAGATGAGCCACCACATGAAGCCAAGGTGGTGATGGTTCATACCCATTGGGATTTGTGGTAGGTAATATGAAGTTAAGCTGCCGGAGCAGATGACATAAGATGAGTGGCCAGGCATGGAAGTCAAATGGCAAAGCATACCCACTAAGGGGAGGCCAGTATGACAGTGGTAATTTGGCGGCTCCTGCATAGAGACTCATCAGGGCTAATGTAAAAGGTGCCAGTGGCCAAATATATTCCACAATGGTGGATTGTGTTAAGATGGTGTAAGATGGATGGACATACAGAGGAATAAAGGAAACAACCATGGTCTAGTTTTGAACAGACAAGGGATCAGTACAAATGAAGGATGTTGGTCCAATCCGCTCCCCAGGAAGTAGGGCTCAGGACACACAGGACATTGAGGGAGCGGGTATACCTTGCAGCCAGGTAAGACATGTGGGAGGACCAATAAAGTTTCATGTTGAGCATGAGCCCCAAGAATTTCATAGTTTCAGTGAACAGAAGAGCAACAGGCCCAGGATGTGAATACAGTAGAAGAAACCCAGTGCGGTACCTGAAGTTTTGTCAGTGGGAAAGCAAAAGCCATTGTCAATGCTCCATGAGTAAAGATGACTGAGAAATTGCTGAAGATGTTGCTCAAAGACACAAGCTCATGGAGAACTGCGACAGATCACAAAGTCGTCGATTAAATGGGAGCCAGAGATGTATGGCATGGGACATGGCTATAACAAAGGGGACGATGTTCAAGACAGACCCTTGAGGCCACCCATTCTCCTGGATAAAGGTGTCTAACAAGGCCAAACCCACATTTACCTTGAAAGTTCTGTTTATTAAATATTCCTGAAGGAAATTTGGCAGGTGGCCTCAGAAGCCCCACATGTATAGAGTATGGAGGATACCAAGCAGGTGTAGGCTTTACCAAATTAAGAAACACAGCCACAGTCTGCTATTTTCACAGAAAACTGTTCATGACATGGATTGACAATGTGAGGAGATGCTCGACTACTGAATTGTGCACTCAAAATCCACATCATCCAGTGGTTAGTAGATTGCGAGACTTGATCCACCATTCCAGCCAGCTATGATCTAGTTCATTCACAGTAAAGGTGACATTGTAGCTTCCATGATTCTGAGAGGAGAAGGGTATCACGTGAACTGTCTCCACTCATTTCTGAGGGAAGAATTTGGGATGATAGTGGCTAGGGCTCAAAATCTCCACAAAATAGCAGCCAAAGGTGCTTGAGATAACAATAGCGACCAAAATAACATCATCTGCTATGGTAAGGCTGGAAATCAGAGAGTGGACATTGGTCTCAGAGCCCATGGAGGTTGCCCACGTAACAGAAGAGGGGCTGAAATGTTGAAAGAAATAGTAAATGAAATCCAGCTGCCTCTTTTACTATCCTGAAGAATGCAACAACACTACATGTACAATTTTTTATAACAAGTTCAGTTTGCCATTGTAAGATGATGGTTAAAACATGGAGAGCATGTCCCTGTGTGTGAATCACATTGTGGCACACCTCAGTCCACCAGGGGCCTGGGATATGGTGCAGTAAAGATGAAGTGGTGATATGGACCATTCTCGGCAGTAAGGATTATGTTCATAAGGTTCTCTACCAGGTCATCACAACTGGGTAAATTTTGTTTGTTGAAGGTTGACACATGTGGGGTAGCAGTCAGCAAACAGATATTGCACGGGAAATCGTTGCTTGAGTACATGTCAAAGAGAATGGACCACTTGCAATGACAGTAAGCTGGGCACTGGGCAGTGCAAAACAATAGGTCCAAGTGGGAATAGGTGTGTGTGTGTGTGTGTGTGTGTGTGTGTGTGTGTGTGTGTGTGTGTGTGTGTGTGTGTGTGAAAGGAATGTAGGTACTCCAATGTTAAGACAAATGAGGTTGAGCTGATTGTGAAGATCAGCCAAGAAGGAACCTCTTGGACAGGTTCTTAAAGATTGCCAAAGGGGATACTGGGCATTGATGTCTCCAAACAACATGAAGGTGGTGAAGGAGCTGACCAGTACGCTGGAGTAAATCTCCCTCGTGACAGCAAATGACAGAGGGATGTAGATATTACAAAGAGAAAAGGTGAAATGAGGAACAAAAGTGCAGACTGCAACAGCTTGCAGCCAGGTGTTCAACAAGATGTTTTGGCTGTGAGCATCATCCTGGATGAGTAGAATGATGCATGACTCCTCCATGAGACATGAGATGGAATGCTATCCTCCTGGGGAAAGGTCAAAGCATACCAGAAGGGAACACTGGAGGTCTGCACAGTCGCAAGCACACAATTTTGTTTCTTGGAGGCAGAAAACAGGTGGAGACTCCCAGAGCAGCTGTAATTCCTTCTTGTAGCATCTAATGCAATGAATTTTCCATTAGAGAAGAGTCATAATGGGGAATGGGAAGGAAGAAACAAATAAGGATAATAACCTTGGCAGCTCCCCAGTGTCATCGTCTGAAGACTTACTGGTAAGAGTGCAGAGGCTGGAGGATCCTGTTCCATGAAATCTACAGAGTGCACCAGCAAAATGAAGGTCAGCTACATGAGGGTATCACACAGCGATGGTGGTGAAGAGGACATCCGAGTTGGGGAAGGAGAAGACCATTTGCCTTTGTTTGATTTCTTGGAGCCTTTGCAGTTGGCAGGTAAAGACTCTGATGTTTGTTGGCTGGTAGGATATAAAAAGTCTTCATGGAAGTATTGCTTTTATCCTTTCCAACATGCTGGTTGTGTAGCAGGGGATATTGTCACTGGGATGAAGATTTGATGGTTTGTTGTGCAACTGTAGGAGAAGGAGATGGGGTGCTGCTGTAATACCAGGTGATTTCAAAACTGAAATACTGAACTGGAGGTCACAAGCCTGCATGACCATGTCGTCCTTGGAGCAAGGCATATCAAGAATGGTACTGTTTCTAACGGATGGTAAAATGCAGAGCTTTCAACTAGCCAACAACTTGTGAGCAATAGGGTAGGTGCTTTCACGTTTAACTTTATCTACTGAATGGACTGCTCATCAAGATACATGGGATACTCATGGGATGACGTGGCATGGTCACCATTACAACTGATACAGCGGGCAGGAGGAGGCAATCACCCTCATGAGCTTCTCTACCACAAGTGACACATTTCACCACATTTTGACAGAACACATGAGTGTCATTGTAATGTTGACAATTGTAGCAGCACATTGGGTTTGGAATGTATGGTCAGACTATGACGACCTCTCAGCCTGCCTTAATCCTTGATGAAAGTGCTACCTGATCAACTGTGGGAAAAGCAATGCATGTAGGCACTAAGTTTGCATCAACGTTTATCATTACCCAAAGGGCCACAGTGACTCCCTGATCAAAGAGGTAATTCTGGATATCTTCCTTGGTCAGACCATCAGGTAGCCTAGTGTAAAGAACATGTGAAGAATTCAGCGTATGGTGGGCCTTGGCACGAACAGAATGTTGTTGGATTTGAAAATCACAATTGTCCTCCAGACGCAAAGTACCATTACATAAGCATGAGCAGGATTTCACAGGGCTTAGAACTGCATCAACTACTTTCTGAATAGTAAATGGATTAACCATAGTGAAGGACTGACCACCTTTGGTATGTGGTACCATGAGGAACCAGGGTGCATCTGGGAGAGTCCTAGAAACTTTAGCCTCATTTTGTTTACATTTAGTGTATGTAGATGTAGACTGAGATGGTGACTGGCTCATTGTGAAAAAATCCCCCATTATTGCCAGCAGCTCTGGTGGTGGGCTCCTACCAACTGGGGAACCTCTCAGAGGTTGCTCATCTGCCTTAGGTGATCATTCACACCTCAGCTCACACCTCAGCTCACACCTCATAAGCTCCTGACAGAGGGACAAGTAGGCAGGTAACAGCTCTGTCGATCACCCCTCCCTGAGACTGGCCTGTACCGGGGGGTACTTGGGAACCATACTTGTTAATATCAGTATGACCTTAACAAGGAAGTTTTAGAGCTAGTTCATATCTTCCTAGATAATATTAATTGATTGTTCTCTTCCCTCCCTCCCCCCTTCCCCCACTGCTCCCCCCCCCCCACCCTTCAAACTCAAAATGTGCCAATATGAAATGAATGTAGCTACAGAAATATGAAAGCCAAGAAGTTAGGAAAAAAATTGTTTTACATTTTCCAGATTTAAGGAACTACCATACATAGTTGTCCCAATAACAAAGTGAAAGATTCAGTCTTGTTCTTTAAATCTACTTACATGTTTGTAACTACCTATTTATTTACTGACATTCATCCATTCCTAATTGAGTGTATTGTAACATATACATATGCTGTACCTTTTCAGGAACCGTAATGGAACGAATATGGTCTTTCAGATCTTCAGGCATATCTTCAGGGAGGTTGTTCGTGTCATTATAATACTCTGGTACCCAACCGTATATCTGTAATGAAGAAATTTTACTTTGAAAGCATGCTTATACACAAAATATCTTAGCAATTTAATGGGATTGTGCTCTAGAAGTTTTGTAAGCAAATAACATTATTTAGTATTGTAACTTATTCGACTGTATTGTAAACTGAAAGATTTTAAATGAATTCTGTCTGTTGAAGAACAGCTTCACCTTTTATTAACTGTCACCTGCCAATGTCCATTAATAGTGTAGACATATTTGCTGCACGTGGCTACAGCCAGATAAAAGCAGAAACCTGGTGTCACAATGAATGACAGTTTACATGAAAAATATGCACAGTAATGTAGTGCATTTTAATGTTATTTTATCCATGTTGGATCTTCTGAAATCTGAAGCCATTAATGAGGTTGGTGAATATGCAACCAGCCATGAACACTTAAAATGCTTTATTTTGATGACATAATTTGTTTCACACTACGACGGCCAATTGTAATGTAGCAAAGTAGGACAGCACATAACAAACAGATTGACACCAAGGATTTCAGAGTTTGTAATAGTATTATGCAATGTTTACACAGTGTTATGTACATGCACAAATTTCAGTTATCTTGTCTTACATTTACTATACATATCAAAATTACTTACCTTACTGATAGAACAAAGTTAGTTGCCTAATATTCAAATCTGATTGACGTATGGAGATGCTATACTTGAAACTCAAAGTATATTAGACCAAACATAAATACACACTGAAAATATTATATGTAAGATCAGGACATGAAAATGTATTCGTAATTATGAGGGAACACTATGTAAAGACACCGAAGTCATTTTAGCATCGAAAGTCATGGTGTAATTACAAAGTAACTGACTACATTCATCAACAAATTGTTACCAGAGAATATTTCATGCAATTTCGACGTGAAAACTGATTTATTTCAACACAATGATTATATCAAACTTGTTGCCACTATCTGTTTAACTAAATTTTTACTCAAACTCATGAATATTAATACATTTCAATTGTAAGTTTAATTGTGTACAGTTCAAAAAATACATAGAAATCTTCTGTAATGGTTGCACATTATGTGAGCACCAGTGGGTCTTATGTCACCATTAGGTCAGTCTCACATCAGTCCTAGATAAGATTAGGATGATAAATCTGTGTATGCCTTTGTAGAAATAAAAAGGTGAAAGTCAAAATCCAGTGTGCCAGCTATGTCATTTAACCCTTGAGCAGGCATGCCAGCTTTCATAACACGAACAAGCATGCATTGCAAAATTTGTACACATATAAAAAATAGCTGTCTTTATGTTACCAGGGTAAACCTTCATTACAGTTTATGTTGGTAATAAAACAGCAATAAAATAAACTAACATAATATGAGCTAAATCACTATTTAATTAAATAATAATAAAATAAACCTGCCATTGTACTACTACATTGCTGCACACAAATCGCACAACTTCAACAGATCCCTACCAACCACTTATTTGATGAATATTTATGTCATAGATAACTGCCTCATTATGGGATTGTGCTACTAGCTCAGAACCTGGGTCATTTTCTTGCACAGTTCATAAATTTCTTCTCACCTATCTTATTGTTTATTTTATGTTTAGCTACTCACTTGAATATATTCTGTGCTAGCTGAAGCAATAATGAAAGAATAGGTATGGGCTCCCAATATTTTAAAAATGAAATGGTACAAAATGTTTTTTTGTGATTAGTACACTTTACACACAGGCATGCCCCCTTGAGGATTAATAGTAAGTGTACCACAAAAACTGTCTTAATATTGCTAGATGTGGACACCAGGCGTGTTTCAAAAAGGGTAAGAAATTTACTTTTGTAGAGCTACACCACCCATTCAGTGAAGTGCAAATCTGAAAGTTAAGTATTCAAGCTGTTCCAAGAACCATCAAAACATTTTAAGGTTGCTAACATTTCCAATTGTGCTGATATGCTCATAACCAAAACATCAATGTTACTGGAAATGTTTGTCATGTGAAGATGGATCTGGTAGTTCATAACAGGTTAGGCACTTTAAAAAACAAAAACACACACACACACACACACACACACACACACACACACACACACACACACACACACACACAGAGAGAGAGAGAGAGAGAGAGAGAGAGAGAGAGAGATTTGTTACTGCTTTTGGGCAAAAATAGGTGAGGTCATAAGTGCCCATGTCATAACTTGAAATGACCAATTATTGCATGAATTTGCAGTCAATAACACTCTCAGCCCAATTAACTGAAGTAGAGGGACAGCTAAAATTGACCAATTCCCCTTACAGAAAGTTGCTCAAATGGTTGAAAATTGAAGTTTCTTCTCTGTATTATTACAATGAATAGAAGGTAAAACACAGTCTACAGCTTATGCTGTATCTGCTGAAATATCTGATAATTCAGATGGCAAACATGTATGAAAACAAACAGTTGTAAGAAAATGGCATACTGTTAATGGTTGGTTGCAGTAAGCTCATAGTGGTGTGGTGTCTCCACTTCACAAATGACAGTGATTAAAATGACACTATTCAATATACAGCATAGCTAAAAGTATCTCCTCACGATGGGAGGGACAAGAGATCATCACCCAAGCCATGAGGAGGTGTTTAATTTCCTGAAGTTTGTTCCCATATAGAGAACAACATTGTTCATGCCAGAGTGATGCAATGTTCCCGTGTGCAGCAACACAGATATCATCTGAAGGGACAGAACAGCTGAAAGGGCCAGGTAGTCGAACTGCATCCTGAGCAGCAACATCAGCAGCTTCAGTCCCCAACACTCCAAGATGACCAGGGATCCACATCAACATGATGTTGGCTCCATCATCAGTGAGTGAATTTAGGCATTCTTGGATTCGTTGCACTATAGGGTGGTATGTGTATAGCAGACAGAGGCTTTGGAGTGCACTAAATGAATCTGAACATAATACAGGATTGAGAAACCTGTGCCGTTGGATGTATTAGGTGGCTTGATAGTGCAGAAAGCTCTGCAGTAAGGAAAAAGAAAAGGATGCATAGGATTTAGGTTCACTCTGTAAAGGATTTACCAGGGAAGACACTGTGGTTATTGTGGGAGGGCCAGGGAACAGCATCGACAGAGATCCTGGGTACAGTATAGAGTGTGACCTGGGAAAGAGACACACCAATGTTGAATTTGTATCTGTTCTGAGACGCCATGACTGGCCTCATTTGAACTCTTCTGTTGGGAGAGTTAATTTGGAGTTGGAACGGCTGCTTGGGTCGGGTGCGGGGGCTCATATTGGTGTGGTTTCTGTTGATTCTCTCAGTAGGTGGGACTACACCAGGCATGGTCTACATCTCAACAGGAAAGGGAAGGGGAAACTGGCTGGGGTAATAGCAGGAAATTAAAGGGGGGAGGCACTGCCATGAATGGTAAAATACCAGTGGTTACAGGTGTTGGAGCAGCACCTTTTTTAGGATAGCTAAGACAGAAAGATGTCAAGTTCTACGAGAGGTCAGGATTGAAACAAATCTTCAGTTTAGGAAAGAAATTAAACAGCACAATTCTAGCACATTGGATCACCAATCACAGCTGTCAATTATAAATTCACCAATCACCAGAAATTTTATCTCCACCAAGTTGTATCTCAGTCCTAGGTAATTGCATTGATGAATTAAAGTCACCCAACCCAGTTGACATAATCTGCCTCTCTGAACACCATGTGACCACTGGTATAGGAACTAGGCCTAAGCACAATGAGAAACTGAGACAGGAGAGTACTGCAAATGTTAGAATAAGGAAAGGTTCTCATAAAAGTATAATTAAAAATAATGTAAGTATATTTCATCAAAATATTGGGAGTTTAAAGAATAAAATAGATGAGCTTCTGGTTTGTTTAGAAGATTTAGAAGCTGAGGATGAAATAGATATACTATGCCTGTCTGAGCATCACATTGTTACTGATATGGAAAAGGTAAATGTAAGTGGATATAAGCTCTCTGCACATGTAATGAGAGAAAATATGGAGAAAGGAGGAGTTGCCATATATGTCAAAAGTTATCATTGTGCAAAAAGTATAGAAACAAAAAAGTTTTGTGTAGAGAAACATATAGAAGCATGTGCCTGTGAGCTTAAATTAAAGAAAGGCACATTTATAATTGTAACTGTATATAGATCCCCATCAGGAAATTTTCATCTATTTCTGAAAAATTTGGACTCCTTGTTGTGCTATCTGTCAGACAGGGGGAAGCATATTATTATTTGTGGGGACTTCAATGTAGATTCTCTGAAAGAGGGTGATAGGAAAAATGACCTTGAAGTATTACTTGGTTCTTTCAATTTGACACCCATTATTGATTTTCCTACTCGGGTGGTAAAGGATAGCAGCTCACTGATAGATAACTTCTTTATAGACCAAGATAAGTTTAACCAGATAAATGCTCAGCCTGTTGAGAATGGTCTTTCTGATCATGGTGCACAGCTAGTTACAATATATGACATAGCTCCATTCAGCAATACTAAACAGTCCTCCAAAGTAGTACGTTCAGTCAACGATTTAACAATTGCAAATTTCAGGGAAAGCCTACAGCAGTTAGACTGGGATGAGGTGTACCGTGAACCTGATGCCAATTTAAAATATAATTTATTTCATGACATTTTTGTGAATGCATTTGAAAACTGCTTCCCCAAGAAAATAGTTAAATATACTCGTAAGAAACCTTGTAACAAACCATGGCTTACTAAGGGTATAAAAATATCTTGTAACCGGAAAAGGGAATTGTATCTGACAGCAAGAAAGAGTAGTGACCCAGAAACTATCAAACATTATAAAAACTACTGTGTTATATTAAGAAAAGTTATTAAAAAATCCAGGAGTATGTGTATCATGTCTGAAATCAGCAACTCTGATAATAAAATTAAAACAATTTGGAATATTATTAAAAGAGAAACAGGTCAACCAAGAGCAGAGGAAGACAGTATTACCATAAAATTGAATGAAAACTTTACGAACAAAAAGTCAGAAGTTGAAAATGTTTTTAATAATCATTTTCTAAATGTTGTGGATATAGTAGGATCCAGGTGTTCATTAGAAGATGCTAGGCTGTTAATGGAAGAGGCCATACCTATGCAATTTGATACAATTGAAATCTCACCCACTTCTCCCTCTGAAATTAGGAAAATAATAAACTTGCTTAAAAGCAAAAACTCACATGGGATTGATGGCATTTCCAGCAAAATACTAAAAGCTTGTTCTCAACAGATAAGTAAGATTCTCAGCCACCTGTGTAATAGCTCTCTGGAACAGGGCATTTTCCCTGATAGACTGAAATATGCTATTGTTATACCTTTGCATAAAAAGGGGGATAGATCTGATGTCAATTACCATCCAATCTCCCTTCTAACAGCTTTATCCAAAATTTTTGAGAAAGTAATGTATTCAAGAGTAGCTTCACATATGTGTAAAAATGAAGTACTAACAAAATGTCAGTTTGGTTTCCAGAAAGGTTTTTCAACAGAAAATGCCATATATGTTTTCACCAATCAAATTTTGAATGATCTGAATAACCAAACACCACCCATTGGGATTTTTTGTGATCTCTCAAAGGCTTTTGATTGTGTAAATCATGAAATTCTGCTAGACAAGCTCAAGTATTGTGGCATGAGTGGGACAGTACACAAATGGTTTAATTCGGACCTAACTGGAAGAGTGCAGAAAGTAGAAATAAGTAGTTCTCGTAACATGCGAAGATCAGCACATTCCTCAAACTGGGGAACTATCAAGAATGGGGTTCCACAAGGGTCAGTCTTGGGTCCTTTGTTGTTCTTATTATATATTAATGACTTGCCATTCTATATTCATGAAGAGGCAAAGTTAGTTCTCTTTGCTGATGATACAAGTATAGTAATCACACCTGACAAACAAGAATTAACTGATGAAATTGTCAATACTGTCTTTCAGAAAATTACTAAGTGGTTCCTTGTAAATGGACTCTCACTGAATTTTGATAAGACACAGTACATACAGTTCCGTACAGTGAATGGTATGACGCCATTAATAAATATAGACCTTAATCAGAAGCATATACATAAGGTAGAATATTCCAAATTTTTAGGTGTATCCATTGATGAGAGATTAAACTGGAAGAAACACATTGATGATCTGCTGAAACGTTTGAGTTCAGCTACTTATGCAATAAGGGTCATTGCAAATTTTGGTGATAAACATCTTAGTAAATTAGCTTACTACGCCTATTTTCACTCATTGCTTTCATATGGCATCATATTTTGGGGTAATTCATCACTGAGGAATAAAGTATTTATTGCACAAAAGTGTGTAATCAGAATAACAGCTGAAGTCCACCCAAGATCATCCTGCAGACATTTATTTAAGGATCTAGGGATATTCACAGTAGCTTCTCAGTATATATGCACTCTTATGAAATTTGTTATTAACAACCAAACCCAATTCAAAAGTAATAGCAGTGTGCATAACTACAATACTAGGAGAAAGGATGATCTTCACTATTCAAGATTAAATCTAACTTTGGCAGAGAAAGGGGTGAATTATACTGGCACTGAAGTCTTTGGTCACTTACCAAATAGTATCAAAAGTCTGACAGATAACCAACAAGTATTTAAGAAGACATTAAAAGAATTTCTGAATGACAACTCCTACTCCATAGAGGAATTTTTAGATATAAATTAAGAAAAAAAAAACAAAAAAATAAAACAAAAAATATTTAAAAATAAAAAATAAATAAAAAACAAAAAATAAAAAAGTTGTTATATTAACTTAAGTATGTTGTTAAATTACTTTGCTTATGTCATGTATTGGAAAATTTGACTCATTCCACATCATTACGAAATATCGTATTCATGATCCATGGAACTAGTATTAATCTAATCTAATCTAATCTAATCTAATCTAATCTAATCTAATCTAATCTAATCTAATCTAATCATAGATGGTTGAGCATAGAGAACAGACAGCATGAGTATCTTCTGAGGAGAGCATCAGGCTGGTATGACAGCAGTAGTTCAGCAGTGTCTGCATAAAGACTCATAACCAGGCTAGTGTAGGAAGCCCCATTGACCAAACATATGGCTTGATAGTGGATTGTGTTGAAACAGCATAAAATAGACAATAGTGCAATGAATAAATGAGACTTACAGTACATTTTTTATTGGACAGGGGATTGATATAAATGGAGGATTTTCTGATCTGCTCTCCTTGAAGTACCATTTAAAACACATAGGATATTTAGAGATCAGGTACAGCATTCTGCCAGGTAAGATATGTGGGAGGACCAGCAGAGTTTCCTATCAAGCATGAGCACCATGAATTTGTGGTTTTGACAAACGGAAGTGCAACAGGACACATATATAAGGATGGTGGAATAAACTCCTTACACTGCCAGAAGTTCAGCCAGACAGTTTTTTTGTGGAAAATTGGAAGTCATTGTCAATACTCCATGAGTAAAGATGGTTAAGACATCACTGACGTCATCACTCAAGTAAACATGTCCATTGACAGCTGCAGTAGATCCGAAAATCTTCGACAAAAAGAGAGCCTGAGATGCCTGGCTGGTGACAGTCCATAATATAGTTAAATGCTATGGCAAATAGCACTATGCTCAGCATAGAGGGCTGAGGCTGAGTCAAACCCACACATACCTCGAAAACCCAGTGTTTTAAAAACTCTCAAATAAAATGGATCAGGCAGCCCTGCAAGCCCCATGAATGAATTGTACAGAGGATGCCCTTGTCCAGCAGGTATCATAAGCCTTCTCCAAATCAAGAAACACAGCTACAGCCTGGAATTTCTGCAGAAAATTGTTTATAACAGGGGTTAACAGGGTGATGAGATGATGAACTGCAGAGCAGTGTTTATGAAATCCACATTGTGCATTTGTTAGCAAATTCCAAGACTCAAGCCACCATATCAGCCAACCAGTGAACATGTATACCACCACCTTGCAGACACTGTTGGTTAAGGAAACTGAGTGGTAGCTGAATGGAAGATGTTTGTCCTTACCAGGCTTGGGTATGGGGATTAGAGTGGCTTCAAGCCAGCATCTGGGAAACATGCCATCTGTTCAGGTGCAATTATGTGTATGAAGGAGAAAGTGCTTGCCATCAAGAGAGGTGCAGCACCATCAGAATGTGAATATCACCTGGCTCCGGAGCAGAGGATCGTGATGAAGTGAGAGCATGTTTCAGCTTCCTCATAGTAAAAATGGTATTGTAGCATTCATGATTCTGAGGGAAAGTATATCTCTCGAGTTGCCTATGATCATTTCCAAAGTAGGAAGGCAGGATGGTAATGGATGGATCTTGATATCTCAGCAAAGTATCTAACCAACATGTTGAAAATATCAATAATGTCCACAATGGCATTGTTCATTACAATCAGGCCAGGAATTGGGAGATTACTCCAATTCCAGAAATCCAATGTAGGTTACCCCAAACTGCAGAAGAGGGAGTAAAATGGTTAAAAGAATTAGGAAAAGAGATCGAAGTAGTTTCCTGGTACCTCTGGTAATGTGACAACACTTTGCATGAAACTATTTGTAATGAATACAGTTCTCCTTTATGGGATGGTGTTCGGAGACACAGAGAGCACATCTCCACAAGCGAATCACATCATGGCATTCCTCATTCATCAGGGGCCTGGTACACATCATCATAGGGAAGAGGTTCTAGAGATGGAACATTCTATGGCAGTTAGAACAATATTTGTAAAGTACTCTACCCCCTGAACACTGCTGTAGAGAGGTTGTCATTTAATGTTGCCAGTGAAGAGAAGGGCCTCCAATCAGCTTTAGAAAGCTGACAACTGGTCTTGCATACAGATGGTACATGAGTTAGCAGATGAATTACACACAGGAAATAGCCACTAGAGTATGTATCAAAGAGGGTTGATGACTCTAGACAGTGGGAATGTGGTGCACTACAGAATGCGAGATCCAGGTGTTAGAAAGTGTGTGTGCAGATTCTGAAAGAAATGTGGGTTTACCAATGTTGAGAGAAACAGCAATAAGATGGTTGAGAATATTTGCCAGGAGAGAGCCTCTTGGGCAGGTTCTCAGAGAGCCCCAAATGGAATGGTGGGTGCTGACGTCACGGAGTAGCAAATTGGGTTGAGGGTGCTGAGCAGTAAGCTCCAATATGGTGAGATCAGATGACGGGTGTGTGTAGATATTACATGGAGGAAAGGTATAACTGGGGAGAGAAAGACAGATAGCAATAGCTTGTAGCTGGCTGTTCAATGAAATGGTCTGACTATGGATGTTGTCCCAAATGGGTGTCAGGACACCCCCGTGAGCTGAAGTTAGTTCTTCAGAACGAAAGTTGTAACATACTAGAGTGAACTGTAAGAGATCAAAGCAGTCTTGGGGAAATAATTTTGTTTCTTGGAGGCATAAAACAACTGGGTGTTGTGATTGCAATACCAGCTGTAGGTCTACCCCCTGTGATCTGATGCTATAAATGTTCCATTGGAGAGCAGCCATATTAGATGATATGAGATATTTCTCTTGTTGTTGTTGTTGTTGTTTTCAGTCCTGAGACTGGTGTGATGCATCTCTCCATGCTACTCTATCCTGTGCAAGCTGCTTCATCTCCCAGTACCTACTGCAACCTACATCCTTCTGAATATGCTTAGTGTATTCATCTCTTGGTCTCCCTCTACTATTTTTACCCTCCACGCTGCCCTCCAATACTAACTTGGTGATCCCTCGATGTCTCAGAACATGTCCTACCAACCGATCCCTTCTTCTAGTCAAGTTGTGCCACAAGCTCCTCTTCTCCCCAATTCTATTCAATACCCCCTCATTAGTTATGTGATCTACCCATCTAATCTTCAGCATTCTTCTGTAGCACCACATTTCGAAAGCTTCTATTCTCTTCTTGTCTAAACTATTTATCGTCCACATTTGACTTCCATACATGGCTACACTCCATACAAATACTTTCAGAAACGACTTCCTGACATTTAAATCTATACTCTATGTTAACAAATTTTTCTTCTTCAGAAACTATTTCCTTGCCATTGCCAGTCTACTTTTTATATCCTCTCTACTTCGACCATCAGTTATTTTGCTCCCCAAAGAGCAAAACTCCTTTACTACTTTAAGTGTCTCATTTCCTAATCTAATTCCCTCAGCATCACCCGACTTAATTTAACTACATTCCATTATCCTCATTTTGCTTTTGTTGATGTTCATCTTATATCCTCCTTTCAAGACACTGTCCATTCCATTCAACTGCTCTTCCAAGTCCTTTGCTGTCTCTGACAGAATTACAATGTCATCGGCGAACCTCAAAGCTTTTATTTCTTCTCCATTGATTTTAATACCTACTCCGAACTTTTCTTTTGTTTCCTTTACTGCTTGTTCAATATACAGATTGAATAATATCGGGGAGAGGCTACAACCCTGTCTCACTCCTTTCCCAACCACTGCTTCCCTTTCATGCCCCTCGACTCTTATAACTGCCATCTGGTTTCTGTACAAATTGTAAATAGCCTTTCGCTCCCTGTATTTTACCCCTGCCACCTTCAGAATTTGAAAGAGAGTATGCCAATCAACATTACCAAAAGCTTTCTCTAAGTCTACAAATGGTAGAAATGTAGGTTTGCCTTTCCTTAATCTTTCCTCTAAGATAAGTCGTAGGGTCAGTATTGCCTCACGTATTCCAACATTTCTATGGAATCCAAACTGATCTTCCCAGAGGTTGGCTTCTATCAGTTTTTCCATTCATCTGTAAAGAATTCGCATTAGTATTTTTCAGCCATGACTTATTAAACTGATTGTTCGGTAATTTTCGTATCTGTCGACACCTGCCTTCTTTGGGATTGTAATTATATTCTTCTTGAAGTCTGAGGGTATTTCGCCTGTCTCATACATCTCGCTCACCAGACGGTAGAGTTTTGTCATGACTGGCTCTCCCATGGCTGTCAGTAGTTCTAATGGAATGTTGTCTACTCCCTTTTCCTACTCTTGAATTCCAGTCACCCATGACTACTAAATTTTCGTCTCCCTTCACTACCTGAATAATTTCTTTTATCTCATCATACATTTCATCAATTTCTTCATCATCTGCAGAGCTAGTTGGCATATAAACTTTTACTTCTGTAGTAGGCGTGGACTTCGTGTCTATCTTGGCCACAATAATGCGTTCACTATGCTGGTAGGTTACCCGCTCTCCTATTTTTTTTATTCATTATTAAACCTACGCCTGCATTACCCCTATTTGATTTTGTATTTATAACCCTGTATTCATCTGACCAAAAGTGTTGTTCCTCCTACCACCGAACTTCACTAATTCCCACTATATCTAACTTTAACCTATCCATTTCCCTTTTTAAATTTTCTAACCTACCTGCCCGATTAAGGGATCTGACATTCCACACTCCAATCCGTGGAACGCCAGTTTTCTTCCTCCTGATAACAACGTCCTCTTGAGTAGTCCCCACCCGGAGATCCGAATGGGGGACTATTTTACCTCCGGAATATTTTACCCAACAGGACGCCATCATTTTATCATACAGTAAAGCTGCATGCCCTCGGGAAAAATTACGGCTGTAGTTTCCCCTTGCTTTCAGCCGTTCGCAGTACCAGAACATCAAGGCCATTTTGGTTAGTGCTACAAGGCCAGATTAGTAAATCATCCAGACTGTTGTCCCTGCAACTACTGAAAAGGCTGCTGCCCCTCTTCAGGAACCACACATTTGTCTGGACTCTCAACAGATACCCCTCTTTTTTTTTTTTTTGTTTTGGTTTTAGGGCGCAAAATTGCTAGGGTCATTAGCGCCCGGTCTGTGACTTAGGAAATGGTAAAAAAACGAAAATGGAAGGCAGCAGCAATGGGAACGAAACTCAAAAAATTGGAGAAACTGAACGCAGAAGGAAAGCCTAAAAATCCACTACAGAAAGGGGTTGGTTGTCCCCAAAAAGAGCTTCAAATGACTGACGTCGTCTCACTGGCACTAATGAACTTGAGAACGCGATCGGCCGAGCGCGTGTCATCTGCTAAAATGGACGATATATCAGGCGACAGCTGTAGACGGGCGCGTAATGGAGTAAAATAGGGGCACTCAATTAAAAGGTGTCTTACCGTCCACAGCTGACAGCAGTGGGGACAGAGTGGGGGAGGATCGCCGCTTAAAAGATGTCGATGGCTAAAAAGACAGTGCCCTCTCCGGAGTCTAGTTAAAATTACCTCCTCCTGACGACGCGTTCGGGAGGAAGAGGTCCAAGAACAGGGAAGAGCCTTCACATCCCACAATTTATTAAGGGGAAGTGTCGACCAATGTGCGTGCCATAAAAGAACAACACTTCGACATAAAATGCTCCGTAGATCGGTGAAGGGAATCGATTGAATAGCTGGCCGAAGAAGAGAGACTGCAGCCTTGGCCGCTATATCGGCCGCCACATTTCCACAGATACCAACGGGTCCTGGGAGCCAGAGGAACGCCACCGAGACGCCCCCCAGGTGGAGCAAGCGCAGACAGTCCTGAATCCGGTGGACCAGAGGGTGCACAGAGTAAATAGCGTGGAGACTGAGGAGAGAGCTGAGAGAATCTGAGCAGATAACGTACTGTATCCGCTGATGGCGGCGGATATAGTGGACAGCCTGGAGAACAGCGTAAAGCACCGCAGTATAAACCGAACACTGGTTGGGAAGCCGAAATCGATTTGGGGTGTCGCCAACAATATAGGTACTCCCTACACCTAACGATGTTTTTGAGCCATCAGTGTAAATAAATGTGGCTTCCTTCATTTGTGCACATAGAGCAGCAAATGCCCGCTGATAAACAAGTGAAGGGATACCATCCTTGGGGAATTGACAAAGGTCAAGAAGATTTTAGGAAAGCGGAAGGAAAGAGAATGGAGCAGTTGACGGAAGCGGACTCCCGATGGTAGTAGGGAGGAAGTGTGGCCTGCATACCCTACATCCAAGGAGGCGTCGAAAAAAAGGTCATGGGCCGGATTAGCAGGCATGGAAGACAGATGGCTAGCGTAGCGACTCAGAAGGACTGCTCGCCGATTGGACAGCAGAGGTTCAGCAGTCTCAGCATAGAGGCTTTCCACAGGGCTGGTGTAAAAAGCTCCAGACACTAAACATAATCCACGGTGGTGGATAGAGTCGAGATGCCGAAGAATAGACGGCGAAGCAGAGGAGTAAACTATGCTTCCATAGTCCAATTTCGAGCGCACTAAGGTGCGATAGAGGCAGAGAAGGACCACCCTGTCCGCTCCCCAGGAGGTACCATTCAGTACACAGAGGGTGTTGAGGGATCACAGACAGCGAGCCGAAAGATAGGAAACGTGAGAGGACCAGCACAGTTTTCTGTCCAACGTAAGACCCAAGAATTTAGCGACGTCCGAAAACGGAAGGTTGACAGGTCCTAGATGTAAGGAGGGTGGAAGAAACTCCTTACGTCGCCAAAAATTAATACAAACAGTCTTACTGGGAGAAAAACGGAAGCCGGTTTCGATGCTACAAGAGTGGAGGCGATCGAGACATCCTTGAAGACATCGTTCAAGAAGGCTGGTCCATTGAGAGCAGTAGTAGTAAGCAAAATCGTCCACAAAGAGGGAGCCCGAGACATCAGGAAGGAGACAATCCATAATCGGATTTATGGCAATGGCAAACAGTACAACACTCAGCACGGAGCCCTGGGGTACCCCGTTTTCTTGGGAGAAAGTACGGGAGAGAGTGGTGTTCACCCGCACTCTAAATGTGCGCTCTGCCATAAATTCGTGAAGAAAAAGTGGCAGCTGACCTCGAAAGCCCCAAGAGAACAGTGTGCGGAGGATGCCTGTCCTCCAACAGGTATCGTATGCTCTCTTCAGATCAAAAAATATTGCTACTGTTTGGCGTTTCCGGAGAAAATTGTTCATGATATAAGTGGAGAGAGCAACAAGATGGTCAACTGCAGAACGATGCTTTCAGAAACCGCATTGGGCAGGTGTTAAAAGACTGCGGGAGTCCAGCCACCAAGCTGAACGGCAATTCACCATTCGCTCCAAAACCTTACATACACTACTCGTGAGAGAAATGGGGCGATAGCTAGAGGGGAGATGTTTGTCCTTTCCAGGTTTCGGAACAGGGGTGACTATAGCTTCCCGCCATCGTCTGGGAAAAGTACTATCGGTCCAAATTCGATTATAAAGGCGAAGGAGGTAACGCAGACTATGGTATGATAAATGCAGCAACATTTGGATGTGGATACCATCCAGTCCTGGGGCGGAGGAGCGAGAAGAAGAGAGTGCATGTTGGAGTTCCCGCATGGAGAAAACAGTATTGTAGCTTTCGCGATTTTGAGAGGAGAAAGCAAGAGGTCGCACTTCCTCTGCACGTTTCTTCGGGAGAAACGCTGGCGGGTAATTTGAAGAGCTCAAAATCTCAGCAAAGTGTTGACCCAATGAGTTAGAAATTGCGATGGGGTCCACTAATGTATCATGCGCGACAGTGAGCCCAGAGACTGGGGAGAAACTAGGCGCGCCTGAGAACCGTCGAATCCGACTCCAAACTTCCGAGGAGGGAGTGAAGTTGTTAAATGAGCTAGTAAAGAATTTCCAGCTTTCCTTCTTGCTATGACGGATGACGCGACGGCATCGCACTCGAAACTGCTTATAGCGAATACAGTTGTCCAAAGTAGGATGGTGGCGGAAAACGCGAAGAGCACGTCGCCACTCACGTATTTCGTCACGGCATGCCTCGTTCCACCAAGGAACTGGGGGGTGCCGGGGCAAT
The DNA here is from genome assembly GCF_023898315.1 of Schistocerca nitens. Taxonomy (NCBI): domain Eukaryota; kingdom Metazoa; phylum Arthropoda; class Insecta; order Orthoptera; family Acrididae; genus Schistocerca; species Schistocerca nitens. The sequence continues at coordinate 714,080,004 of NC_064615.1, forward strand.
GCGGAGGTGCATGGTATTGAACGTTCCGCAGCTGTAAGAATAACGTCTGTAATATGTGTGACCTCATCGTCGACGCTAGCAAAGTGTCGCTAGAGACGAAAAAAGTGTCCAATCGGCTTCGCCAAACTTCCAGCGTCGCGGGCGCATATATGGCTGTTGAGGCTGCAGTCTAAGGACACATGGAAAGTGGTCACTCAAGTGTGTATCATCAAGGGTGAACCATTCGAAGCGCTGAGCTAGCGGAACAGTACTGACCGAAAGGTCCAAAGGAGAGAAATTTGTTGTGGAGGCAGACAAAAATGTAGGGTCCCCAGTGTTGAGGCAAACTAGATCCGCTTGGTGGAAGACGTCTAGCAATAGTGAGCCACGCAGACAAGGATGTGGAGATCCCCAAAGCGGGTGGTGGGCATTGAAGTCCCCAACCAGCAAATAGGGGGGTGGAAGCTGACCAAGAAGATGAAGGAGATCAGCTCGTGCCACTGGTGTGGACGATGGAATGTATACAGTACGAAGAGAAAAGGTATATCCAGAAAGGGAAAGACGGACAGAGACAGCTTGGAAGGAAGTGTTTAAGGGGATTGGGTGATAATGGAGAGTATCATGGAGAAGAATCATGAGTCCATGTGCTGGATTGCCTTCAACAGAGGGGAGATCAAATCGGACAGACTGAAAATGGGGGAGAACAAGGCGGTCATGGGGACGCAGCTTTGTTTCCTGAAGACAGAAGATGACCGGCGAGTAGGATCGTAAGAGGATCAACAATTCATCCCAATTGGTTCGAAGGCCGTGGATATTCCAGTGGATAATGGACATAGGGTGAACAGAAAATGGAGGAATGTGACCAAGGTTGCCGTCAACTCAGCGACTGCTCAGAGCTTGCGACCGACAGCATGGAATGGCATTCAGCCGAAGGCAGAAGATCCTGATCCATAGGTTGTTCAGGAGCAGCTCCTGCCACCAGCGATTGGCCGGTTGATCGGCCGCCAGCAGTGCGCCTCGGCAACACAGAAGACGGCCGGGGGCGATTACCACCAGGTGGTGCTCTAGATGACACACACCTTGGCAGAGAAGGAGATAAACTGGGTTTCTTACTAGCCTTCTTGGAAACATGATGTTTAGATGAAGGAGGAACCGATGGTTGTGAAGTTGGGGTACGTAAAAAATCTTCACGAGTATGCTCTTTTTTCGAAGTCTTGGTGTCTGACTTTTGGGCTTGAGATTTAGCAGAACCCGATGAAGGGTGAGCCATAGAGTGGGCAGGCAATAGTGGGGAGGTTGAACGGGTGATCTTTGCACTGGCCGATCTGACGACAGTGGCACTAAAGGTAAGGTCACAAGTCTGCATGGCCGCCTCCTTTGTTGGCCGAGGAGAGGCAAGGACAGTGCTGTATTTTCCAGTCTGAGGCACGGTGGGCTGTCGCCTGGCGAATAATTTTCAAACAGCAAAGGTCGACACCTTTTCCTTCACTCTGATTTCCTGAATGAGCTTTTAATCTTTAAAAATGGGGCAATCTCGAGAGGAAGCAGCGTGGTCACCCATACAGTTGTTGCAACGAGGGGATGGAGGTGGACAAGCACCCTCATGGGCATCCTTGCCACACGCAACACATTTGGCCGGATTGGAAAAGGACTGGCTGGTGTGATTGAACCGCTGACACCGATAGCAACGCGTAGGGTTTGGGATGTAAGGGCGAATGGAAATTATCTCATAGCCTGCTTTGATTTTCGATGGGAGTTGAACTTTGTCAAATGTCAAGAAGACAGTACGGGTTGGAATGATGTTCGTGTCAACTGTTTTCATGACTATGAACAGCTGTTATGCCCTGGTCAGACAGGTAGTGTTGAATTTCCTCGTCGGACAATCCGTCGAGGGAGCGTGTATAAATGACAACACGTGATCAATTTAAAGTACAGTGTGGTTCCTCCCGGACAGGGAAGGTGTGTAGCAGTGAAGTACACAGCAATTTTTGTGCCTGGAGGGCACTGACTGTTTCTAACAACAAGGTGCCACTTCGTAATCTGGAACAAGACTTTACAGGACCTGCAATTGCGTCGACACCTTTCTGAATAATGAAAGGGTTGACCGTGGAGAAGTCTTGACCTTCGTCAGACCAAGAAACAACAAGGAACTGTGGGAACGATGGAAGGACTGTCTGTGGCTGAGACTCATTGAACTTACACTTGTGAGCTGACATAGTAGAAGATGAGGAAACTATTGCAGAAGAATCCCCCATGATTACCGGCGTCTCCGATGGCGCGCTCCTCCCTTGTCGGGGCCCTCCCTGAGGGCACTCCCGCCTTAGGTGATTGTTCACACCTCAGGTCACACCTCCCGACAAACAGACGGAGGGACCAATCGGCACTTTCAGAAGGTATCAGCTCGGGTAATCACCCCTCCCTGGGCCTGGCCATTACCAAAGGGTACGTACGTGTCCTACCTGTCTACCCGGGGTGGGGAATTACGCATTACCCCATCACCGGCTACGCATGGAAATGCGTGGGTCGGTCATCAGACATGCACAGGGAGGAAAAAAGAGAAAGGGAAAGGAAAGGAGAGGGGGTCTCAAATGCCACAGCAGAGAAAAGGGCAAAGAGAAGAGGTAAGGAAAAGAGGACAAGGGACGGACGAAGACTTGCAAGCGGAGAAAGCAAAGAATTTGTTACAGTTTTGAGCGTCCGTCTCCGGACGTAGGCACAAAACGTACTCCCAGAGGGGGAGAAAGGGAAGGAAAGAGGCGGTGGTGAGGGGGGGGGCGAAGATGGGGGATGGGGAAGGATGCGGGAAGGGAAGGTATGCAGCCCGGAAAGGAAGGGAGGCCACATTAGCTCGGGGTCCCGTACTTGCTACGCACGTATCCACAAGATAGTTGTGGACCCCCTGGGGGGTACCCCTCCATTGTGGTTGCACCTACGGTATGGCTATCTGTATCGTTGAGGCACGCAAGCCTCCCCACCAATATCAAGGTCCATGGTTCATGGGGGGGATATTTCTCTTATAATGGGTAATTACTTTGGTGGCTGCTGAGTGTCAGATTTCAATTGTGCACTCTTACAGGGTTCTGAGACTTGGGGATCACAATCCTCTTTCTCCAGAGGTACCTGTAACCTCCCTGGGTCAGTCAGATGACTTCAGATGAATCAGTTGGTGATTCGCACTGGTCAAATGGAGGTTCGTGGGACAGAGTTGTTATGCAGCATTACTGTTGTAGAGGATGTCCAAGTTGGTGAAGCGGAACTACATTCATCTTTGTTCGAATTCTTAATATATTTGCATTTGACAGACGTGGACCCAGGTGTTAGCCAACTTGAGGCACACAAAAAGTCATTGCGGGTGTTTTACTGTTTCAATTTCCTTTCTGTTGGTTGCATCACAAGTGACTTTACTGGTGTGGATGAAGATTTCTTGGTGTGTTGAGCAACTGTAGGAGCTGAAGCCGAGGACACCACTTTAGCACTATGTGATTTCACAACCATAGCACTGAATTAGAGGTTGCAGTTCTGTGTGGCCATATCTTTCATGGGTTGTGATCCCTACACGATGATCTAGATGCTGGAAGTTACACATTACCCAGTCACCATTTACATATCAAATGCATGGGCTGGCCTTCAAGCATGCACAGGAAGGAAACAAACAAAAAGGGAGACCTCAAGTGTTGGAGGAGGAGGACAGGAGAAGTCAGAACAAGAAAGGAAAGAAAGACAAAAATGAAATCCACGTAAGTCTTCCAATACTTTTAAAAGTTGCAGTTTACCGATTGTGCAGAGGACATGATCCCCAAGGAAGAGGAGGAAGAATAGTAGAAGAGTAAGACATGCAGCATGGAAAAGGAAAGAGTATTGCAAGAGCAGGGTCCCATGTGTGCCAAGCAAATATTGACAGAAGAGTTGAGTGTCCCATGGTGGAAAGGGCTTCATCCACCTAAGATATGGCAAAAGAAGTAGCCTTAAGGGAAAGCAGTATGTTGGGCCCTATACCTTCCTTAATGTAACAGTTGCTGTTTGGACTGTCCTCAGTATATGAACTAATATTAAAATCACATTCATTTTACTTGCAAATCTCAAGAACCTGATGTACTTGGTGAAGGATCCTGTTTGTTTACAAGAAACAGTTTATCCAATTTACCTAGACCTGGACATGACACAATCTACTTAACACAATAGTGGGTGTGGCTGTGTGTGTGAATGAACACAATTTTACTAGTACTATTTTGTTACATATTCTTTATGTTTACAGCAATATTACATACTATAATTCAAGTACAGTCCAGATTTACCTTGTTTAATTTTACAAATATGCATGGAGCTGCTTTATGATAGTTGTACATGTTCTCATGAGTGCATGGGTCCCAGGTTTTTATGTCAACATCACAAACCTGACCAGGACCAGGTGGCTTGTCATAATCACAGTTATATATGTTCTGTCCACGTCCTGGTGTGAGACCTGGGGTTTTGTACACTGTAACAGAAAGAAGTTCCATAATTAATAGCAGTCTTTCAACTGTTAGTAGTTCTGTGTCATTCTCTATGCAGTGAGTTACAAATAAAGTTGTTCTATAACTATGTAGCATATCTGTATTGTTAAACCATTAAACCACATCCCAACAAATTTTGGGCCCAAGTTATACAAATCGCAAAAATGACATTTTTAGACTAGGTGAAAACTTAAATTCATAAGATGGAAAGTGCAGTGATAAATTTATTAATATGACAAATATGTTGCATATGCCTGCTGCACACAGATTTCAACTAGAAATTCTGTCATGTGATAAAGAGAACACAAGTCAAAGCACTACTCATCAGAAACAAGATTTGGGGATTATATGTGGAGGCATACTGCAACCTGCTTTGGCTCATGAAGGGTCTCTCAGCTGCTGAAACTGCTTATGAAGTATGGGTAGTGGCAAATGTAAAAGCAAAAAGCAGACTTGATTTTACTTATCAATCACACCGAGCTGGAATAAGTAAAGAAATGGACTAAATTGCTTCAGGTACATCTTAAATTTGAATCGATCTATTCCTCCAAAGGATCTGCTCATGAAACAACACTTTTCAAACTCCTCACACTTCACAAAATGGAACCCAGTAATAATGTGACATAATATCTTACTGAATTCTTCAATGCTGTGGACAAGTTACAAGCAATAGATGTCAACATAAATGCTGACCTGTTGTCAGTCGTGCTGCTCTGCAGTCTTGCAGATAGCCACAACAATTTTAGAGCTGCTATTCAGCCCTGTGACAAATATAGGCTGTCAAGATACTAAAAATAAAAGTCTTGGAAGAACACAATACAAAGATTGATAAAGAGAGTAGAAGCACAAATACCACGGTGTTTGTTAAACTGGGTAAATGTTTCATGAACAAGCCAAAACATACTGTGAATTACAGTGGAAAATCAGTACAAAGATAAATAAAAACAAAATATAAAAAAAACAGTGTAGAAATGTTGCTTTCACAATAAGAAAAGATACATGAAACATGAGTGCTTTTTTGAGAAGAAACTAAGTGGCAAGATGTAAACAATGTCAACAAAGCTCATTGTAGTTTCTCTATGAGTAATAAAATTAAATCCTTTTGGATAGTGATCTGACAATGGTAAGAAGTATTGCAATGAAAGAATGAACTCAATCCTCAGAATGGCAGGCATACACCAATATCTCTCAGTTCCATACAGACCACAGCAGAATGTCGTTGCTGAATGAAAGCACCTTTAGTTGGCTGAAGTGGCTTGTTGCATGCTGCTTGAGGCTGGACTACTGCTATCCTTTTGGACCAGAGCCATCAACACAGTTATCTTCATCTGAAATTGCTGCTTAACTGAAGGACTTTGTTATGGAACTCCATATGAGAAGTGACTGGAGAAAAAGCCTGACCTACATGTCTTTGTATGTTTTGTCAAAAGATGTCATCCTGAATAAATTGCCCAACAAAAGAAACTTCAATCCTAAAGGACATGTCCATAAGAACAGATGCCATTTTGATCCTGCTGCCATTATGAATCAAGACTAAAAGGAATTAATGACATTTAACAGCTACAGGACATTTATGTACCTCAGTGAGTTGAAAATTTGTGTTCAAACAGGATTTGAACCCATGTCTCGTGCTTACTAGGTAGATGCTCTGACTAGCTAGCCATCTGGACACAGTTGTCACTGCAACTGCATGATCTACCCTAGCATGCCTCCCATCAGACTAAAATTCACAGCTTGTCCACACACTACTGATGAAGTGCCTCTACCCATTATCCTCATTATTTGCGACATTTCATCAATAATCGTAAGAGGAATATTCAGTTTCACAGATGCTGAATCGGAAAGTTCTGATGTTGCTAGCAAATCATACAGGCTACAGTTTCACTTCATCCAGATCAGCAATCTCATGATGTTCATGCAAGCAGAGTGATGTTGCTCTTCCACCAACTGAAGACGAGTATATGATCCTCACCGAAGCAGCAAAGGAAGTGATTCACCTGTCAACATTCATGAAGGAGCTGCATTTAGGAAACTGTCATTCAATAACAATCAGTTAGCTGGTAAGTTAGGTCATAACCCAGTTTTTCACTCAAAGGTGAAGCACATTAATACAAAATATGACTTCATGTATCAGGCTCTACAAGAGTATCTGCTGAAACTGGAATATCAGCCAATAGAAGATCCTATGGCGATATGCTGAGGGTGGCTCTTCCTGCACCAAAGCAGGAGAAATGTGTTTAAGGACTTTGACTTAAATCTTAGAGCTACAAATGGAAGACTTTATTCTTAATTTATAACTTCCTGTAAAAATTGTGGGGGCATGTTGCGATTCAAATTTTACCACCAAGTAATATTTTTTGTGTCTATACATGTTGCTACATGAAAATTGTCAAGTCAGTTGTTCATAGATGTGTGTGATTCTCCATGCAGTGAGTCTGAATAAAGTTGTTTGGTAATTACATGTTGTGCCTGGACTGTCAAACCACACACAAACAATTTCAGTATTTTCTACCAGGTCATTTCAACATAAGCAAGGGTGCCAATATACTTTTCTGTGGAATGCATGAATCTACTTCTACATTTGTTGGTGACTCTCCATTCCAGATAAGACATTGCATCCTCCATACAGAGTCCACAATCTAGCTGTAAATTATGTTCAGTAACTCACGATTGTACTTTTCCTAATGGATTTCAGTACATCACATGAAATAGCACTGAGTGGTGTTTCATATTGCCAATGTTTCCAGAATCCATATTGGTTGGTATGGACCATGGGGAGAGGGTGGGGGGCAGGGAGTGTTGTCCGTCTGTTTGGAATACCTCATTATGCAGTTATAGATTACTGCTGCAGTATTTTAAGTCTTAAGAGTACTTGCTGAAGATTACATAGGAATTCATAGACATGTTTCTAGTATAGAAATTGTTATTGTAGTCCACTCAGAATTTCAACACAGATGAACAGGGAACTAAGCCATGCTGCAGCTCACGTTGGTGCTGTTTGTAGATTTCCACCCTCTGTTGGAGGCCAGATGGTATTGTTTAGTTAGCATGGTTGCGGTTGTTTGTCTTCTTCTCATGTTGACTGGCGCCACTCGGTTTCGCAAGCGTTGCCTGTCCGCTAGTGGCAGCAGCTGCTGTTATCAATATGTAGTAACTGTTGCCCTATCTTTGGGGCAACATTGTCATTTTTCCAGGTCGTATGAGTGGGCCAGTTCAGTTGGGGACTCAGGAGGAGCCAGGTCCATGCAGTGCCAGAACACGCCGGGACCGCTGACAGAAGGCATGGACTACCGGATGGTAAGGCTGTGGTCACGAGGGTGTATGACCTCATCGTAAACCAGATCTAACAAGCTTTAAGATGAAAGCATTTCAATTCAAGTAGAGAAACCTCCACCATTGTGATATCTCTAAATTCTCCAGTGACTTTGGTTCGTGTTGCTGCTCGTAGTATTGCTGAGGCGAAGAGCAGCGAGCGAAGTGCTTGATGAAGGCAAATCTGATAAGCTTTCCTCCATTTCTTATTACTATTTACTGCATTCGACTTGTTACAATTTGTTAAGTTCAACCAGCGGTAATTTTTCTTGCCTGGTGGCCGCTAACACCCCAGTTACCTGCCTTAGGGTTAGTGTATGTAACGGCAGTGTCCATTTCCTCACCTTGCCACTGCTGTCCAGTAAGGCGTGTAGTTTTGACAGCTTTATTGGTTGTAGGCCATTTTGTGATTCTTCTACTCTGGTGGTAGTGATTCCTCTCTCATTCTGGGCACTCTATACACAGTGTTCTAGGGAAGTAGTGCAGACCGCTGGTTCCGGCTCTGGCTTATTGTTCCATTGTTGCATTTGGTTTATTGGACATCATGTAGCTTCAACAAGATTATCATTAGTCATTTGTTAGACTGCCACTAGTCTGAGTTACCATCTTGTGAAGTGAATGCAACTCTTGGCTGCCTATCTCATCGCTAGCAAAAGTGCTTGTTGGCAGACCTCCTCTGAGGTCGATTCCTAGAGCACTGTCTGTGGCCCCCTTGGTTCTTGTAAGACATACGTGTTCTAAAAGGAGGTCTGATGGCAGTAGTGCAGCCTAATGCTCCTTCAGCCCTTCAACCCTTCTGCAGGTATAATCTGCCTCAGTACCCTGTAAGCACCTTATGCACTTGCCCCTGTGTTTTATTATTGTATTAGTTATTACAAAACCTTGTAACACCTACATTAAAGGTTATATTTGTCTAGTTAATAGTTCTGGTCACCTTCTGGAATAAATCTAGCAGTGTAGTGTTTAGTGGATGTTAAGGGTTGTGTTGCGAAGTTCACCATCATCTTATTTCATCCGTTTGGTGATCAGTTGTTTGTTTTTTTAAATTAATCTTTGCTATTGTACTTGCTGTTTTACAGCAGGTTTCTAATTTTTTTTATATTATTGCCATTCCTGGTGTGTAAGGCCTTCAGCCATGATTGTGGTCATATGCCTTAAAATTCTAATTTGGTATTTGTATTTTAGCAGTAAGGCTTAAAAACTTATTTACTGCCATTCCTGGCATCTGATGCCTTCTGCTGTGTTTGTGGCAACTTACCATTAATGTTTCAATACTTGTAAATTGCAGTGAGTTCTTAAACAATTATTAATTTAGTGCCATTCCTGGCATGTAAGGCCTTCAGATCACAGTGGCTTGTTTTTAAAATATGATCTGCTGTATCTGTATTTAATGGTGATTTGCTAAATTGTAACTCACTGGAAACACTATCATTTACACAGTTGTTTATTCCTTTTCCACAATCTTAACCGATTCCTGCCTTTCCTTGAGTACCAGGTTTCAGGAACTTTAATAGAAACTGCTGTATGAAAGAGTATTTTGGAAAACTGTTTGGTAAATCAAGATAATTTGTTTTCAAGGTAGACTGTGCAAGAAGTCTTACATAGATATTTTGAAAGTAATAAAGAAAGATCTGATACCTGACAACTCTCTTGAAATTGAATATGTTGCATTGATGACATCCACAGACCTGCCAAAACTATCTTACTCTGGGTAATTCAATGACCAATGCGATTTTTAAGAAATCATTTCATTGTGAAAATTATTTTTAGAAATCTAATTTATTGTTCTTCTTTCTTTTTATTTTTTGGCTGTGAAATAAAAAAAAAATTGAGGACTGATGACTGTACATGTTTTGGATGTAAGGGTACACCACAAAGGTGGGGGTGGGAGGAGTGCCTGGTTTTTAGCTATAATTTTGCTATTATGTTACATAATTTTATCCATGTTGACTCCTTATAACAATTACACTTATCAGATCACTGAATAGTATAATAATAATAATAATTATTATTATTATTATTTTTCTTCCTTTCTTTCTCTGATATTATGTCTGGTCAAAAATGGAAAGTGACACGGACCTTTATCAAGTGTGACTTCCTTTTAACTGTACGGTATGTGTTATATTGCATTTAGGAACTTTTGGGCAATTGAACATGTATCAATAATTACAGATTTCTGTAGTTGTATATATAAGTTTGGATGTAGCTGTATTGCATTGATGTACTGATGATATTGTGTGGTATGACTCTTGTAGTTGATAGTATAATTGGTATGATGTCAACTTTATCCTGATGCCACATGTCCTTGACTTCCTCAGCCAGTTGGATGTATTTTTCAATTTTTTCTACTGTTTTCTTTTGTATATTTGTTGTATTGGGTATGGATATTTCGATTAGTTGTGTTAATTTCTTCTTTTTATTGGTGAGTATGATTTCAGGTTTTGTTATGTGGTGTTGTTTTATCATAATGGTTCTGTTCCAGTATAATTTGTATTCATCATTCTCCAGTACATTTTGTGGTGCATACTTGTATGTGGGAACGTGTTGTTTTATAAGTTTATGTTGTAAGGCAAGCTGTTGATGTATTATTTTTGCTACATTGTCATGTCTTCTGGGGTATTCTGTATTTCCTAGTATTGTACATCTGCTTGTTATGTGATCTACTGTTTCTATTTGTTGTTTGCTAAGTCTGCATTTATCTGTTGTGGTATTGGGATCTTTAATAATATGCTTGCTGTAATATCAGGTGTTTATTGTTTGATCCTGTATTGCAATCATGAATCCTTCCATCTCACTGTATATATATTGCCTTTTCTTAGCCATGTGTTGGATGCGTCTTGATCGATGTGTGTCTGTGTTAGATGATACGGGTGCTTGCCATGTAGTGTTTTCTTTTTCCAATTTACTTTCTTCATATCTGTTGATGTTATGTGATCTAAAGGGTTGTAGAAGTGGTTATGAAATTGCAGTGGTGTAGCCGATGTATTTATATGAGTGATTGCTTTGTGTATTTTGCTGATTTCTGCTCGTTCTATAAAGAATTTTCTTAAATTGTCTACCTGTCCATAATGTAGGTTTTTTATGTCGATAAATCCCCTTCCTCCTTCCTTTCTGCTTAATGTGAATCTTTCTGTTGCTGAATGTATGTGATGTATTCTATATTTGTGGCATTGTGATCGTGTAAGTGTATTGAGCGCTTCTAGGTCTGTGTTACTCCATTTCACTACTCCAAATGAGTAGGTCAATATTGGTATAACATAAGTATTTATAGCTTTTGTCTTGTTTCTTGCTGTCAATTCTGTTTTCAGTATTTTGTTAGTCTTTGTCTATATTTTTCTTTTAGTTCTTCTTTAATATTTGTATTATCTATTCCTATTTTTTGTCTGTATCCTAGATATTTATAGGCATCTGTTTTTTCCATCGCTTTATGCAGTTGCTGTGGTTATCAAGTATGTAATCTTCTTGTTTAGTGTGTTTTCCCTTGACTATGCTATTTTTCTTACATTTGTCTGTTCCAAAAGCCATATTTATATCATTGCTGAATACTTCTGTTATCTTTAGTAATTGGTTGAGTTGTTGATTTGTTGTTGCCAGTAGTTTTAGATCATCCATGTATAGCAAATGTGTGATTTTGTGTGGGTATGTTCCAGTAATATTGTATCCATAATTTGTATTATTTAGCATGTTGGATAGTGGGTTCAGGGCAAGGCAGAACCAGAAAGGACTTAATGAGTCTCCTTGGTATATTAGACGCTTAATCTGTATTGGCTGTGATGTGATATTATTTGAATTTGTTTGGATATTAAGTGTGGTTTTCCAATTTTTCATTACTATGTTTAGGAACTGTATCAATTTAGGATCTACTTTGTATATTTCCAATATTTGTAGTAACCATGAGTGGGGTACACTATCAAAAGCTTTTTGGTAATCAATGTATTATTATTATTATTATTATTATTATTATTATTATTATTATTATTATTCTGTGAGAACTCCAACATTTACTAAAAAGAAACTGAATGCAAATGTCCTAAACATAGAATGATTTGTTACATTTGCAAGGAATGACAAAAAAATATTAGTAATAAAAACTGTCCAAAAAGTAAATGTTAAATTTGCCACAAGTCAGTCACAGAAATACATTTTATGTCCATTATGAAAAGATTTCATGTTTTAATACAATAATCAGTAAAACAGATGAAAACTATGAATAACTGCAATTGGATGTGATGGTTTTGTGTAATAGCAAGATCTTAACATAAACTGAAGTAAAGGAAACAGCACTGACTTACATAATTTTTGGACAACAGTTAAGAACACAAGTAATGTACTGGTATCAGATTGATAAATATATTTAATCTGAATAGCACATCATCAGCACAAAAAGTGATTAAATATTTGCTTTTGTAACAAGCAGAGTTGTGAGATACATCTAAATGAATCTTCATGAATGGAGCTCCAATTGATATTTAAGTACAGATGAAAAAGTCTTAAAAATGGCATTCCCATAATTAAGTAAGTCACATAATTATCAATTTTACTAGATAAACACTAGTTTGTAACTGGATGATTGCATACTTAACAGTAGTAATCTATACTGGCAACTTCTGCCTGTAAATGTATAAATTGACTCATTCCACATCCTTGAAGACACTCTTTCACAGTGTGCTTTATGAAATGATATACGAATGAACGAACAAGAAAAATCACTGTTTAATATAAATTTCATTAAGTTACAGCCTCTCAAAAAATAGCAGCGATTTGGAAACACACAATACCTTCTAAAAATTTATCCAAGCTGTCTGTCCAGTGTTGGAAATTAACTTTCTGAGTACCTTTGTACCAAATTAATGTACTCTCCACATTTTCTTCTGGTGGCATAGGGCGGAACCCAAGACCTATAACAAAATTAAAATAGATTGTTATGAAATTAAAAATAGTGACAACTTGCAAAAAATGAGTTATGTTGCAAAATATAATTGAATCACTTCTTAGTTTTGACTTAGATAATATTTTGTTTGTGTCTCAAACAAGACAGCAAAAACTGTACACCTCTCCCACTCCCACTCCCACATTCATTGTAGGCTCTGGCAGTTTCAAAAGGTAATTAAGTGTGTAGGTATATGTATTTGAGGTTAACTAACCTTATACTATGACATACTTCAGAGCAGATGCAGCCACACACCAAGAAGCAGAACTGTTAAGTTCTGCTTTTGGAATAATCCTTATTTGAGCTACAGTACACACATGGGGGAGGAGCGGTGATGTAAGAAGGGTCACTTGGTCCCTGCTGGAGTCTGTACCAAGACTTTTAATGCATTACTGAATTCACATGTTTCTAGAAATAATGGTCTGTGATGGGAAGTAGTCTCTTTAGCAATAATTATGTAACTTAGGACTGCTTGTATTTCGTGCACTATACAGGAGAAATTTTGTAATTTTTTGGTGTGGTGACAGTTCTCACATCATTGGACACAAACTGCCATCATGCTCTTCTCTGTCACTTCCTTGGACAGTCTCTATTAAGTTGCTAGAAAGGACAGACCTAATATACTGGTGTGCAGAGATCATCACAAATTCTCAGGACAATGCTATCCTGCATCACCAGTGCAACGTGAACTAGACTGTAATCTATCTATCTATCTAATCTAAAAATATCAGTCCCCAGTTTGCACAAGGACACTCACATCTCTACATTCCATAACTTAATTGGAACAATAATTAACCTTTCTCTGTGCAGAAGCAATACCTATTCTGGCTTAGTGATACATTCAGTTATGAAGTGAGTTACTTAGGCCCCCAAAGAACAACCTTATTTTGTACTGTGGGTGTGCTCATCTGTGCTTCATGTGTGGAGATCAGAAAGAGAGAGAGCCATTTTCTCCACTACAAAAAGGACAAAAGTATGAAATTTTAAGATTGAAAAACAAGTCCTCTCCAGGAACAGGCATTTTGTTGAATTCTGTGGAGTCCAATTCATCAAACATGCAGTTATACTTTATGAATACTGCAACCTATCTGGCATGGCTACACAGTAATATGACCAATCAGGGAGACAAGAATCTTTTTCATTCAGTCTGACTCAAGTCTGATCTAGTGGTCAATTTGACATTGGCTTTGGGTGGCTGCTTCTCTATTGGTCACAATTCATACAAACAACCCAAAAATGAGCTTTGGCATAATTTTTTACAGCATCAAAGTTGTACAAGCAATTTTTGAAGTTTATGCCTTGTTTCTACATTCTGAAAAGTATTAGTGGCATTTTAGCTCATTTTGTCACCTTTGTGATTCAGTTTCTCAAAAAAATTTAGTCAGTGAATAACTGTGACTCCTTTACTTCTTGCTGAATTAGTTCCTGGCACATGGCTCACCTTTAAATTAATCAAATCAGTTATGGAATATAAAAAAATGGCAGTTTTAGACTGCTGGCCACAACTTGGATAAATTTCTGCAGATAAGCATTTCTGACATCATAGAGCACATGTGGATTGAGATGTTTATGCATTGGACCTAACTCTGATCAACCTTCATGAACTGTGGGCAGAAGTTGTGTGATCATAGATCAGAATGATTTCCCCCATCATTTGTTGGCTGTTCAAGTCCGTGTCATGATTGGTTGCTGCTGTCAGCAGGACAGAAGAGCTACAAGCTATTAGTTAAGTGTGTACAATTCAACTGCTCATGAGTTTGTCACATAATTCACATATTTTGTAATAAAACTAACAACTCTTATTTTCTTATATCTACAAACAAAATGGCTAAAGTTAGAATTTATACAGAAGTACCTGTACTTTTGAGATTTACCTGGTGATGTTCCAATCAGAGAACTTGATTGAGTCCATCTCGGTATTCTAGGATCCAATGTCTGATAAAATACCCACAGGCAGATGGCAAAGAGGGCAGCAAGGCACGTGTAGAATATGAAGTAGAAGAGCCCAATTTTAGCTGAAAATTAAATGAATTGAAACTAGAAAATTGGCAAGACCAAAATCTAAACTAAAACTAACATTATATCAACATTACTGAGAAAACAGATTTGAAACAAATACTGGAGCTTTAGCTGCTTCTATCAAGTGAAGCACAAACCTATATTGCTAAGGCAAGCAATTCATTTGGGGAGCTTCATTCCTAAGATATATTTTCATTACCATGTTTCTATTATGTTATATTTTAGCCTAGCTCTTCTGTAGCATGAGGAAGAAAATTTATTACTTCAGTCAAATGGAACATGCAATGATGTATTACAGTGCTTAGCTTTTACTTTGTGTCAGTGTCCAAGTTATACATACAGACAAATACTGAATCAGGAAAACAGCTGACACCTTATTTATGAGACTGCTTCAAGTTGGACACAAAACCTTGCTGATTTAAATCATTGAGATACCCACAAGAATTCTAACTAAATATTGGATCAGTTTCTGTTCTAGAAACTATTCTTAATGTAAACCAGACGTCTATGCAAAAAACATTTAGCTGGAGAACAAAGAAATCAGCATCTGTCAGAACTGTATACTTCATTGCAAAATAGGTCTATCAAGAACAAAAAAACACCATTATGCTGAAACTACGAAACCATAACACAACTGTGTAACAACAAGGTATTTCATTCTACATAAAATAACAGTAGCACTCTAATTTCTAATACAGGGAGATGGGCCAGACTCAGACTGAATCCATGCACTGATTTAATAACAAAAGGTACAATATACACAGTGGAACATGTGTGATTTTTTCCAGTGTTTCTACAACCATCTAGCTAATTGTGAAGCTGTTTTCCTGTCACCACCTTGCAATATTTTTTTAACAGAACTCATTCCTTCTAGCCAATAGTTAATGAGTTATACAGAAGAGACATCCATAAGAATCCACAACAACAATTTTAACAAAAACTGTGTTTTATTATGGCATGCCCTGATTCTTATTACATATGTTATAGATTTACACCAATGACTACTCAACCGTCAATGCTTCCTTCCATGGCCAGCTACCTGTTTCTGGATACCTTGTCTGCTGCCACAATACTCTGTCCCTTTTTATGGTGACCCCCACTCCATGGACCATCTCATCTGTTCTTTCTAGGGATTCCCAGTTTTATCTTTTATCTACCAATATAATTTTAAGATACTTAAATATCATATTACCCCATCCTAGATTCAATTTATAACTTTTTTTTTTTTTTTTTTTTACTTTATGGTACTGCATTCCATATGTACAATTTCAGAAATCTTGTCCACGGTACTGTTCAGTATTTGATACAAGCAGTTTTCTGTCAAAACAATCATTGGTCACTATCTTCACATAATGCTTCTGTTTTGACTATCTCATATAATCTTGCATCCTGTATTGTAGAGTTGTAACATTTCTATTTTCATTTCCTGTTTCTGATGATGAGAGTCATTTTCCTTTCTATTCTTCACCACTTTAATTTCTCTGTATCTTTGTTACCATTGCACTGTTATCTAAATATAAAAACTCATGCATAAATGGAGATCACATAGGAAATGTGTATCATATCTGACAGTAGACATGTTCCATGTCTAGTGAGTTATGACCATAGTTACAGAAACTTTAAAATACATACTGGTAAGTAACCAACAATATGAAATTTTGTAACAGTATTAGGTCACCTTAATATCACTCAATTTGAACTAAGTTTCAATTTGATATTCTGCTAAATTCATTTTTGTCTGTTTTCAGTATAGGGTCTAGTACTTTGGCATTTGACATTCAATTTGTAATCTGATATTTGCCTACAACATTTTACAAAAACTCAGATGGAATGTTTTTGAAGGCTAAAGGAAAGGAAAGGAAGAAAAAAACATTAACTTCTAATGTTAATAATTCATGAAAACCACCTCAGCAATATTACTACACATTTACTGTGCTACAACTGGTTTCGTTTATAGAATATCTTTAGGTTGTTATCTGAAGATGTTCTTCAATTGAAACTAGTTGTAACACCATAAATGGTTAATAACACAGCTGAGGTGGCTTTCATTAACCCTTAATGGTATTGTCAGCCTTTGTGCTCAACATGATCAAGATTAGAATTTAACATGCCACCAGGACGTGTGGTCTTTAGAGCCACAGCAAAAGCTCTGTTTAGAGAAGGATATTGCCAAGTAATTTCAATTGAATCCTGCTCACATCAGCCTGATGCAATATTGGGAAAATAGGAAAACACAGTTTGTGTGAGGAGAAGGGCATCTGAACTACTACATTACTGAATAAAGTTCTCATGTTCTGTGTTTAAGAAAAAAGATCTGGTACAGTAGGTTTCAGATAGCCAGCATTTTTTTTTCCTTCTGAAGCTCTTCACTTGGTCTTCTTCAGTATCAACTAGCTCCATAAAGATGTTTGTAGACTGTAGCTGCATATTTGGGACTGCTAAAAACAATCTAATAGTCCAAAGTTAACTGTTTGCAGTGTTTTCTTTCAGAGTTCATGTGAATGCACAGGCTGTGGATGGGTAGAGAGAAGAGGTATTTTACATTCATAC